>NW_027478178.1:300000-500000 GCF_051020975.1 Osmia lignaria lignaria | reverse complement strand
TTGTTGTTCTTCTTCTGCACAGCTAAGCTGGAAGTGGCATTTGCGGCTCGCACTAGTGCAGAGTTATCTCAAAGAAAGGGGCCACGGTGTTTCTGTATCTCTATTATGTTGGTGCGGCTTCGGAACTTTTAAATATCTCGATGTATCTCGAAAACTACGCTTCTGATCAAAAAATATCATAGAACATAAATTGTAGGAAACATAATTCTCTACAAAAAAGGTCTCTTAACATTTTGCCATAGCTCGCTTCGTTTCCGAGATATTTGCTGATATATCTCAAGGGAAGGGGCCTGACGGACATATTTCGAGATATTTCTTCTTCTTGTTGTTCTTCTTCTGCACAGCTAAGCTGGAAGTGGCATTTCCAGCTCGCAATAGTGCAGAGTTATCTCAAAGAAAGGGGCCACGGTGTTTCTGTATCTCTATTATGTTGGTGCGGCTTCGGAACTTTTAAATATCTTGATATATCTCGAGAACTACGCATCTGATCAAAAAATATCATAGAACATAAGAAGTAGGAAACTTAATTCTCTACAAAAAAGGTCTCCTAACATTTTGCCATAGCTCGCTTCGTTTCCGAGATATTTGCAGATTTATCTCAAGGGAAGGGGCCTAACGGACATATTTCGAGATATTTTTGCTTCTTGTTGTTCTTCTTCTGCACAGCTAAACTGGAAGTGGCATTTCCAGCTCGCAATAGTGCAGAGTTATCTCAAAGAGAGGGGCCACGGTGTTTCTGTATCTCTATTATGGTGGTGCGGCTTCGGAACTTTTAAATATCTTGATATATCTCGAGAACTACGCATCAGATCAAAAAATATCATAGAACATAAAAAGTAGGAAACTTAATTCTCTACAAAAAAGGTCTCTTAACATTTTGCCATAGCTCTCTTCGTTTCCGAGATATTTGCAGATTTATCTCAAGGGAAGGGGCCTGACGGACATATTTCGAGATATTTCTTCTTCTTGATGTTCTTCTTCTGCACAGCTAAGCTCGAAGTGGCATTTGCAGCTCGCAATAGTGCAGAGTTATCTCAAAGAAAGGGGCCACGGTGTTTCTGTATCTCTATTATGTTGGTGCGGCTTCGGAACTTTTAAATATCTTGATATATCTCGAGAACTACGCATCTGATAGAAAAATATCATACAACATAAAAAGTAGGAAACTTAATTCTCTCCAAAAAAGGTCTCTTAACATTTTGCCATAGCTCTCTTCGTTTCCGAGATATTTGCAGATTTATCTCAAGGGAAGGGGCCTGACGGACATATTTCGAGATATTTCTTCTTCTTGATGTTCTTCTTCCGCACAGCTAAGCTGGAAGTGGCATTTGCAGCTCGCAATAGTGCAGAGTTATCTCAAAGAAAGGGGCCACGGTGTTTCTGTATCTCTATTATGTTGGTGCGGCTTCGGAACTTTTAAATATCTTGATATATCTCGAGAACTACGCATCTGATCGAAAAATATCATAGAACATAAAAAGTAGGAAACTTAATTCTCTACAAAAAAGGTCTCTTAACATTTTGCCATAGCTCTCTTCGTTTCCGAGATATTTGCAGATTTATCTCAAGGGAAGGGGCCTGACGGACATATTTCGAGATATTTCTTCTTCTTGATGTTCTTCTTCTGCACAGCTAAGCTGGAAGTGGCATTTGCAGCTCGCAATAGTGCAGAGTTATCTCAAAGAAAGGGGCCACGGTGTTTCTGTATCTCTATTATGTTGGTGCGGCTTCGGAACTTTTAAATATCTTGATATATCTCCAGAACTACGCATCTGATCGAAAAATATCATAGAACATAAAAAGTAGGAAACTTAATTCTCTACAAAAAAGGTATCTTAACATTTTGCCATAGCTCGCTTCGTTTCCGAGATATTTGCAGATTTATCTCAAGGGAAGGGGCCTAACGGACATATTTCGAGATATTTCTTCTTCTTGTTGTTCTTCTTCTGCACAGCTAAACTGGAAGTGGCATTTCCAGCTCGCAATAGTGCAGAGTTATCTCAAAGAAAGGGGCCACGGTGTTTCTGTATCTCTATTATGTTGGTGCGGCTTCGGAACTTTTAAATATCTTGATATATCTCGAGAACTACGCATCTGATCGAAAAATATCATAGAACATAAAAAGTAGGAAACTTAATTCTCTACAAGAAAGGTCTCTTAACATTTTGCCATAGCTCGCTTCGTTTCCGAGATATTTGCAGATTTATCTCAAGGGAAGGGGCCTAACGGACATATTTCGAGATATTTTTGCTTCTTGTTGTTCTTCTTCTGCACAGCTAAACTGGAAGTGGCATTTCCAGCTCGCAATAGTGCAGAGTTATCTCAAAGAGAGGGGCCACGGTGTTTCTGTATCTCTATTATGGTGGTGCGGCTTCGGAACTTTTAAATATCTTGATATATCTCGAGAACTACGCATCAGATCAAAAAATATCATAGAACATAAAAAGTAGGAAACTTAATTCTCTACAAAAATGGTCTCTTAACATTTTGCCATAGCTCGCTTCGTTTCCGAGATATTTGCAGATATATCTCAAGGGAAGGGGCCTGACGGACATATTTCGAGATATTTCTTCTTCTTGTTGTTCTTCTTCTGCACAGCTAAGCTGGAAGTGGCATTTACAGCTCGCAATAGTGCAGAGTTATCTCAAAGAAAGGGGCCACGGTGTTTCTGTATCCCTATTATGTTGGTGCGGCTTCGGAACTTTTAAATATCTTGATATATCTCGAGAACTACGCGTCTGATCAAAAAATATCGTAGAACATAAAAAGTAGGAAACTTAATTCTCTACAAAAACGGTCTCTTAACATTTTGCCATAGCTCGCTTCGTTTCCGAGATATTTGCAGATTCAGCTCAAAGGAACTGGCCAGACGGACATATTTCGAGATATTTCTTCTTCTTGTTGTTCTTCCTCTGCACAGCTAAGCTGGAAGTGGCATTTGCAGCTCGCAGTAGGGCAGAGTTATCTCAAAGAAAGGGGCTACGGTGTTTCTGTATCTCTATTATGTTGGTGCGGCTTCGGAACTTTTAAATATCTTGATATATCTCGAGAACTACGCATCTGATCAAAAAATATCGTAGAACATAAAAAGTAGGAAACTTAATTCTCTACAAAAAAGGTCTCTTAACATTTTGCCATAGCTCGCTTCGTTTCCGAGATATTTGCAGATTCAGCTCAAAGGAACTGGCCAGACGGACATATTTCGAGATATTTCTTCTTCTTGTTGTTCTTCCTCTGCACAGCTAAGCTGGAAGTGGCATTTGCAGCTCGCAGTAGGGCAGAGTTATCTCAAAGAAAGGGGCCACGGTGTTTCTGTATCTCTATTATGTTGGTGCGGCTTCGGAACTTTTAAATATCTTGATATATCTCGAGAACTACGCATCTGATCAAAAAATATCATAGAACATAAAAAGTAGGAAACTTAATTCTCTACAAAAAAGGTCTCTTAACATTTTGCCATAGCTCTCTTCGTTTCCGAGATATTTGCAGATTTATCTGAAGGGAAGGGGCCTAACGGACATATTTCGAGATATTTCTTCTTCTTGTTGTTCTTCTTCTGCACAGCTAAACTGGAAGTGGCATCTGCGGCTCGCACTAGTGCACAGTTATCTCAAAGAAAGGGGCCACGGTGTTTCTGTATCTCTATTATGTTGGTGCGTCTTCGGAACTTTTAAATATCTCGATATATCTCGAAAACTACGCTTCTGATCAAAAAATATCATAGAACATAAATTGTAGGAAACATAATTCTCTACAAAAAACGTCTCTTAACATTTTGCCATAGCTCGCTTCGTTTCCGAGATATTTGCAGATTTATCTCAAGGGAAGGGGCCTGACGGACATATTTCGAGATATTTCTTCTTCTTGTTGTTCTTCTTCTGCACAGCTACGCTGGGAGTGGCATTTGCGGCTCGCACTAGTGCAGAGTTATCTCAAAGAAAGGGGCCACGGT
Source organism: Osmia lignaria lignaria (assembly GCF_051020975.1). Classification (NCBI taxonomy): domain Eukaryota; kingdom Metazoa; phylum Arthropoda; class Insecta; order Hymenoptera; family Megachilidae; genus Osmia; species Osmia lignaria. The sequence continues at coordinate 496,048 of NW_027478178.1, read as the reverse complement.
GTTTCTGTATCCCTATTATGTTGGTGCGGCTTCGGAACTTTTAAATATCTCGATATATCTCGAAAACTACGCTTCTGATCAAAAAATATCATAGAACATAAATTGTAGGAAACATAATTCTCTATAAAAAACGTCTCTTAACATTTTGTCATTGCTCGCTTCGTTTCCGAGATATTTGCAGATTCAGCTCAAAGGAACTGGCCTGACGGACATATTTCGAGATATTTCTTCTTCTTGTTGTTCTTCCTCTGCACAGCTAAGCTGGAAGTGGCATTTGCAGCTCGCAATAGTGCAGAGTTATCTCAAAGAAAGGGGCCACGGTGTTTCTGTATCTCTATTATGTTGGTGCGGCTTCGGAACTTTTAAATATCTCGATATATCTCGAAAACTACGCTTCTGATCAAAAAATATCATAGAACATAAATTGTAGGAAACAGAATTCTCTACAAAAAAGGTCTCTTAACATTTTGCCATAGCTCGCTTCGTTTCCGAGATATTTGCAGATATATCTCAAGGGAAGGGGCCTGACGGACATATTTCGAGATATTTCTTCGTCTTGTTGTTCTTCTTCTGCACAGCTAAGCTGGAAGTGGCATTTGCGGCTCGCACTAGTGCAGAGTTATCTCAAAGAAAGGGGCCACGGTGTTTCTGTATCTCTATTATGTTGGTGCGGCTTCGGAACTTTTAAATATCTCGATGTATCTCGAAAACTACGCTTCTGATCAAAAAATATCATAGAACATAAATTGTAGGAAACATAATTCTCTACAAAAAAGGTCTCTTAACATTTTGCCATAGCTCGCTTCGTTTCCGAGATATTTGCTGATATATCTCAAGGGAAGGGGCCTGACGGACATATTTCGAGATATTTCTTCTTCTTGTTGTTCTTCTTCTGCACAGCTAAGCTGGAAGTGGCATTTCCAGCTCGCAATAGTGCAGAGTTATCTCAAAGAAAGGGGCCACGGTGTTTCTGTATCTCTATTATGTTGGTGCGGCTTCGGAACTTTTAAATATCTTGATATATCTCGAGAACTACGCATCTGATCAAAAAATATCATAGAACATAAGAAGTAGGAAACTTAATTCTCTACAAAAAAGGTCTCCTAACATTTTGCCATAGCTCGCTTCGTTTCCGAGATATTTGCAGATTTATCTCAAGGGAAGGGGCCTAACGGACATATTTCGAGATATTTTTGCTTCTTGTTGTTCTTCTTCTGCACAGCTAAACTGGAAGTGGCATTTCCAGCTCGCAATAGTGCAGAGTTATCTCAAAGAGAGGGGCCACGGTGTTTCTGTATCTCTATTATGGTGGTGCGGCTTCGGAACTTTTAAATATCTTGATATATCTCGAGAACTACGCATCAGATCAAAAAATATCATAGAACATAAAAAGTAGGAAACTTAATTCTCTACAAAAAAGGTCTCTTAACATTTTGCCATAGCTCTCTTCGTTTCCGAGATATTTGCAGATTTATCTCAAGGGAAGGGGCCTGACGGACATATTTCGAGATATTTCTTCTTCTTGATGTTCTTCTTCTGCACAGCTAAGCTCGAAGTGGCATTTGCAGCTCGCAATAGTGCAGAGTTATCTCAAAGAAAGGGGCCACGGTGTTTCTGTATCTCTATTATGTTGGTGCGGCTTCGGAACTTTTAAATATCTTGATATATCTCGAGAACTACGCATCTGATAGAAAAATATCATACAACATAAAAAGTAGGAAACTTAATTCTCTCCAAAAAAGGTCTCTTAACATTTTGCCATAGCTCTCTTCGTTTCCGAGATATTTGCAGATTTATCTCAAGGGAAGGGGCCTGACGGACATATTTCGAGATATTTCTTCTTCTTGATGTTCTTCTTCCGCACAGCTAAGCTGGAAGTGGCATTTGCAGCTCGCAATAGTGCAGAGTTATCTCAAAGAAAGGGGCCACGGTGTTTCTGTATCTCTATTATGTTGGTGCGGCTTCGGAACTTTTAAATATCTTGATATATCTCGAGAACTACGCATCTGATCGAAAAATATCATAGAACATAAAAAGTAGGAAACTTAATTCTCTACAAAAAAGGTCTCTTAACATTTTGCCATAGCTCTCTTCGTTTCCGAGATATTTGCAGATTTATCTCAAGGGAAGGGGCCTGACGGACATATTTCGAGATATTTCTTCTTCTTGATGTTCTTCTTCTGCACAGCTAAGCTGGAAGTGGCATTTGCAGCTCGCAATAGTGCAGAGTTATCTCAAAGAAAGGGGCCACGGTGTTTCTGTATCTCTATTATGTTGGTGCGGCTTCGGAACTTTTAAATATCTTGATATATCTCCAGAACTACGCATCTGATCGAAAAATATCATAGAACATAAAAAGTAGGAAACTTAATTCTCTACAAAAAAGGTATCTTAACATTTTGCCATAGCTCGCTTCGTTTCCGAGATATTTGCAGATTTATCTCAAGGGAAGGGGCCTAACGGACATATTTCGAGATATTTCTTCTTCTTGTTGTTCTTCTTCTGCACAGCTAAACTGGAAGTGGCATTTCCAGCTCGCAATAGTGCAGAGTTATCTCAAAGAAAGGGGCCACGGTGTTTCTGTATCTCTATTATGTTGGTGCGGCTTCGGAACTTTTAAATATCTTGATATATCTCGAGAACTACGCATCTGATCGAAAAATATCATAGAACATAAAAAGTAGGAAACTTAATTCTCTACAAGAAAGGTCTCTTAACATTTTGCCATAGCTCGCTTCGTTTCCGAGATATTTGCAGATTTATCTCAAGGGAAGGGGCCTAACGGACATATTTCGAGATATTTTTGCTTCTTGTTGTTCTTCTTCTGCACAGCTAAACTGGAAGTGGCATTTCCAGCTCGCAATAGTGCAGAGTTATCTCAAAGAGAGGGGCCACGGTGTTTCTGTATCTCTATTATGGTGGTGCGGCTTCGGAACTTTTAAATATCTTGATATATCTCGAGAACTACGCATCAGATCAAAAAATATCATAGAACATAAAAAGTAGGAAACTTAATTCTCTACAAAAATGGTCTCTTAACATTTTGCCATAGCTCGCTTCGTTTCCGAGATATTTGCAGATATATCTCAAGGGAAGGGGCCTGACGGACATATTTCGAGATATTTCTTCTTCTTGTTGTTCTTCTTCTGCACAGCTAAGCTGGAAGTGGCATTTACAGCTCGCAATAGTGCAGAGTTATCTCAAAGAAAGGGGCCACGGTGTTTCTGTATCCCTATTATGTTGGTGCGGCTTCGGAACTTTTAAATATCTTGATATATCTCGAGAACTACGCGTCTCATCAAAAAATATCGTAGAACATAAAAAGTAGGAAACTTAATTCTCTACAAAAACGGTCTCTTAACATTTTGCCATAGCTCGCTTCGTTTCCGAGATATTTGCAGATTCAGCTCAAAGGAACTGGCCAGACGGACATATTTCGAGATATTTCTTCTTCTTGTTGTTCTTCCTCTGCACAGCTAAGCTGGAAGTGGCATTTGCAGCTCGCAGTAGGGCAGAGTTATCTCAAAGAAAGGGGCTACGGTGTTTCTGTATCTCTATTATGTTGGTGCGGCTTCGGAACTTTTAAATATCTTGATATATCTCGAGAACTACGCATCTGATCAAAAAATATCGTAGAACATAAAAAGTAGGAAACTTAATTCTCTACAAAAAAGGTCTCTTAACATTTTGCCATAGCTCGCTTCGTTTCCGAGATATTTGCAGATTCAGCTCAAAGGAACTGGCCAGACGGACATATTTCGAGATATTTCTTCTTCTTGTTGTTCTTCCTCTGCACAGCTAAGCTGGAAGTGGCATTTGCAGCTCGCAGTAGGGCAGAGTTATCTCAAAGAAAGGGGCCACGGTGTTTCTGTATCTCTATTATGTTGGTGCGGCTTCGGAACTTTTAAATATCTTGATATATCTCGAGAACTACGCATCTGATCAAAAAATATCATAGAACATAAAAAGTAGGAAACTTAATTCTCTACAAAAAAGGTCTCTTAACATTTTGCCATAGCTCTCTTCGTTTCCGAGATATTTGCAGATTTATCTGAAGGGAAGGGGCCTAACGGACATATTTCGAGATATTTCTTCTTCTTGTTGTTCTTCTTCTGCACAGCTAAACTGGAAGTGGCATTTCCAGCTCGCAATAGTGCAGAGTTATCTCAAAGAAAGGGGCCACGGTGTTTCTGTATCTCTATTATGTTGGTGCGGCTTCGGAACTTTTAAATATCTTGATATATCTCGAGAACTACGCATCTGATCAAAAAATATCATAGAACATAAAAAGTAGGAAACTTAATTCTCTACAAAAAAGGTCTCTTAACATTTTGCCATAGCTCGCTTCGTTTCCGAGATATTTGCAGATTTATCTCAAGGGAAGGGGCCTAACGGACATATTTCGAGATATTTCTTCTTCTTGTTGTTCTTCTTCTGCACAGCTAAGCTGGAAGTGGCATTTGCAGCTCGCAATGGTGCAGAGATATCTCAAAGAAAGGGGCCACGGTGTTTCTGTATCTCTATTATGTTGGTGCGGTTTCGGAACTTTTAAATATCTTGATATATCTCGAGAACTACGCATCTGATCAAAAAATATCATAGAACGTAAAAAGTAGGAAACTTAATTCTCTACAAATAAGGTCTCTTAACATTTTGCCATAGCTCGCTTCGTTTCCGAGATATTTGCAGATTTATGTCAAGGGAAGGGGCCTGACGGACATATTTCGAGATATTTCTTCTTCTTGTTGTTCTTCTTCTGCACAGCTAAGCTGGAAGTGGCATTTGCAGCTCGCAATAGTGCAGAGATATCTCAAAGAAAGGGGCCACGGTGTTTCTGTATCTCTATTATGTTGGTGCGGCTTCGGAACTTTTAAATATCTTGATATATCTCGAGAACTACGGGTCTGATCAAAAAATATCATAGAACATAAAAAGTAGGAAAGATAATTCTCTACAAAAAAGGTCTCTTAACATTTTGCCATAGCTCGCTTCGTTTCCGAGATATTTGCAGATTTATCTCAAGGGAGGGGTCCTGACGGACATATTTCGAGATATTTCTTCTTCTTGTTGTTCTTCTTCTGCACAGCTAAACTGGAAGTGGCATTTCCAGCTCGCAATCGTGCAGAGTTATCTCAAAGAAAGGGGCCACGGTGTTTCTGTATCTCTATTATTTTGGTGCGGCTTCGGAACTTTTAAATATCTTGATATATCTCGAGAACTACGCCTCTGATCGAAAAATATCATAGAACATAAAAAGTAGGAAACTTAATTCTCTACAAAAAAGGTCTCTTAACATTTTGCCATAGCTCGCTTCGTTTCCGAGATATTTGCAGATTTATCTCAAGGGAAGGGGCCTGACGGACATATTTCGAGATATTTCTTCTTCTTGTTGTTCTTCTTCTGCACAGCTAAGCTGGAAGTGGCATTTGCAGGTCGCAATAGTGCAGAGTTATCTCAAAGAAAGGGGCCACGGTGTTTCTGTATCTCTATTATGTTGGTGCGGCTTCGGAACTTTTAAATATCTCGATATATCTCGAAAACTACGCTTCTGATCAAAAAATATCGGAGAACGTAAATTGTAGGAAAGATAATTCTGTACAAAAAAGGTCTCTTAACATTTTGCCATAGCTCGCTTCGTTTCCGAGATATTTGCAGATTTATCTCAAGGGAAGGGGCCTGACGGACATATTTCGAGATATTTCTTCTTCTTGTTGTTCTTCTTCTGCACAGCTAAGCTGGAAGTGGCATTTGCAGTTCGCAATAGTGCAGAGTTATCTCAAAGAAAGGGGCCACGGTGTTTCTGTATCTCTATTATGTTGGTGCGGCTTCGGAACTTTTAAATATCTTGATATATCTCGAGAACTACGCATCTGATCAAAAAATATCGTAGAACATAAAAAGTAGGAAACTTAATTCTCTACAAATAAGGTCTCTTAACATTTTGCCATAGCTCGCTTGGTTTCCGAGATATTTGCAGATTTATCTCAAGGGAAGGGGCCTGACGGACATATTTCGAGATATTTCTTCTTCTTGTTGTTCTTCTTCTGCACAGCTAAGCTGGAAGTGGCATTTGCAGCTCGCAATAGTGCAGAGTTACCTCAAAGAAAGGGGCCACGGTGTTTCTGTATCTCTATTATGTTGGTGCCGCTTCGGAACTTTTAAATATCTCTATATATCTCGAGAACTACGCATCTGATCAAAGAATATCATAGAAGATAAAAAGTAGGAAACTTAATTCTCTACAAAAAAGGTCTCTTAACATTTTGCCATAGCTCGCTTCGTTTCCGAGATATTTGCAGATTTATCTCAAGGGAAGGGGCCTGACGGACATATTTCGAGATATTTCTTCTTCTTGTTGTTCATCTTCTGCACAGCTAAGCTGGAAGTGGCATTTGCAGGTCGCAATAGTGCAGAGTTATCTCAAAGAAAGGGGCCACGGTGTGTCTGTATCTCTATTATGTTGGTGCGGCTTCGGAACTTTTAAATATCTTGATATATCTCGAGAACAACGCATCTGATCAAAAAATATCATAGAACATAAAAAGTAGGAAACTTAATTCTCTACAAAAAAGGTCTCTTAACATTTTGCCATAGCTCGCTTCGTTTCCGAGATATTTGCAGATTTATCTCAAGGGAAGGGGCCTGACGGACATATTTCGAGATATTTCTTCTTCTTGTTGTTCATCTTCTGCACAGCTAAGCTGGAAGTGGCATTTGCAGGTCGCAATAGTGCAGACTTATCTCAAAGAAAGGGGCCACGGTGTTTCTGTATCTCTATTATGTTGGTGCGGCTTCGGAACTTTTAAATATCTCGATATATCTCGAAAACTACGCTTCTGATCAAAAAATATCAGAGAACGTAAATTGTAGGAAAGATAATTCTGTACAAAAAAGGTCTCTTAACATTTTGCCATAGCTCGCTTCGTTTCCGAGATATTTGCAGATTTATCTCAAGGGAAGGGGCCTGACGGACATATTTCGAGATATTTCTTCTTCTTGTTGTTCTTCTTCTGCACAGCTAAGCTGGAAGTGGCATTTGCAGTTCGCAATAGTGCAGAGTTATCTCAAAGAAAGGGGCCACGCTGTTTCTGTATCTCTATTATGTTGGTGCGGCTTCGGAACTTTTAAATATCTTGATATATCTCGAGAACTACGCATCTGATCAAAAAATATCGTAGAACATAAAAAGTAGGAAACTTAATTCTCTACAAGTAAGGTCTCTTAACATTTTGCCATAGCTCGCTTGGTTTCCGAGATATTTGCAGATTTATCTCAAGGGAAGGGGCCTGACGGACATATTTCGAGATATTTCTTCTTCTTGTTGTTCTTCTTCTGCACAGCTAAACTGGAAGTGGCATTTCCAGCTCGCAATCGTGCAGAGTTATCTCAAAGAAAGGGGCCACGGTGTTTCTGTATCTCTATTATGTTGGTGCGGCTTCGGAACTTTTAAATATCTTGATATATCTCGAGAACTACGCCTCTGATCGAAAAATATCATAGAACATAAAAAGTAGGAAACTTAATTCTCTACAAAAAAGGTCTCTTAACATTTTGCCATAGCTCGCTTCGTTTCCGAGATATTTGCAGATTTATCTCAAGGGAAGGGGCCTGACGGACATATTTCGAGATATTTCTTCTTCTTGTTGTTCATCTTCTGCACAGCTAAGCTGGAAGTGGCATTTGCAGGTCGCAATAGTGCAGACTTATCTCAAAGAAAGGGGCCACGGTGTTTCTGTATCTCTATTATGTTGGTGCGGCTTCGGAACTTTTAAATATCTCGATATATCTCGAAAACTACGCTTCTGATCAAAAAATATCAGAGAACGTAAATTGTAGGAAAGATAATTCTGTACAAAAAAGGTCTCTTAACATTTTGCCATAGCTCGCTTCGTTTCCGAGATATTTGCAGATTTATCTCAAGGGAAGGGGCCTGACGGACATATTTCGAGATATTTCTTCTTCTTGTTGTTCTTCTTCTGCACAGCTAAGCTGGAAATGGCATTTGCAGTTCGCAATAGTGCAGAGTTATCTCAAAGAAAGGGGCCACGGTGTTTCTGTATCTCTATTATGTTGGTGCGGCTTCGGAACTTTTAAATATCTTGATATATCTCGAGAACTACGCATCTGATCAAAAAATATCATAGAACGTAAAAGGTAGGAAACTTAATTCTCTACAAAAAAGGTCTCTTAAGATTTTGCCATAGCTCGCTTGGTTTCCGAGATATTTGCAGATTTATCTCAAGGGAAGGGGCCTGACGGACATATTTCGAGATATTTCTTCTTCTTGTTGTTCTTCTTCTGCACAGCTAAACTGGAAGTGGCATTTCCAGCTCGCAATCGTGCAGAGTTATCTCAAAGAAAGGGGCCACGGTGTTTCTGTATCTCTATTATGTTGGTGCGGCTTCGGAACTTTTAAATATCTTGATATATCTCGAGAACTACGCCTCTGATCGAAAAATATCATAGAACATAAAAAGTAGGAAACTTAATTCTCTACAAATAAAGTCGCTTAACATTTTGCCATAGCTCGCTTCGTTTCCGAGATATTTGCAGATTTATCTCAAGGGAAGGGGCCTGACGGACATATTTCGAGATATTTCTTCTTCTTGTTGTTCTTCTTCTGCACAGCTAAGCTGGAAGTGGCATTTGCAGGTCGCAATAGTGCAGAGTTATCTCAAAGAAAGGGGCCACGGTGTTTCTGTATCTCTATTATGTTGGTGCGGCTTCGGAACTTTTAAATATCTCGATATATCTCGAAAACTACGCTTCTGATCAAAAAATATCAGAGAACGTAAATTGTAGGAAAGATAATTCTGTACAAAAAAGGTCTCTTAACATTTTGCCATAGCTCGGTTCGTTTCCGAGATATTTGCAGATTTATCTCAAGGGAAGGGGCCTGACGGACATATTTCGAGATATTTCTTCTTCTTGTTGTTCTTCTTCTGCACAGCTAAGCTGGAAGTGGCATTTGCAGCTCGCAATAGTGCAGAGTTACCTCAAAGAAAGGGGCCACGGTGTTTCTGTATCTCTATTATGTTGGTGCCGCTTCGGAACTTTTAAATATCTGGATATATCTCGAGAACTACGCATCTGATCAAAAAATATCATAGAACATAAAAAGTAGGAAACTTAATTCTCTACAAAAAAGGTCTCTTAACATTTTGCCATAGCTCGCTTCGTTTCCGAGATATTTGCAGATTTATCTCAAGGGAAGGGGTCTGACGGACATATTTCGAGATATTTCTTCTTCTTGTTGTTCTTCTTCTGCACAGCTAAGCTGGAAGTGGCATTTGCAGCTCGCAGTAGTGCAGAGTTATCTCAAAGAAAGGGGCCACGGTGTTTCTGTATCTCTATTATGTTGGTGCGGCTTTGGAACTTTTAAATATCTTGATATATCTCGAGAACTACGCATCTGATCAAAAAATATCACAGAACATAAAAAGTAGGAAACTTAATTCTCTACAAAAAAGGTCTCTTAACATTTTGCCATAGCTCGCTTCGTTTCCGAGATATTTGCAGATTTATCTCAAGGCAAGGGTCCTGATGGACATATTTCGAGATATTTCTTCTTCTTGTTGTTCTTCTTCTGCACAGCTAAACTGGAAGTGGCATTTCCAGCTCGCAATCGTGCAGAGTTATCTCAAAGAAAGGGGCCACGGTGTTTCTGTATCTCTATTATGTTGGTGCGGCTTCGGAACTTTTAAATATCTTGATATATCTCGAGAACTACGCCTCTGATCGAAAAATATCATAGAACATAAAAAGTAGGAAACTTAATTCTCTACAAAAAAGGTCTCTTAACATTTTGCCATAGCTCGCTTCGTTTCCGAGATATTTGCAGATTTATCTCAAGGGAAGGGGCCTGACGGACATATTTCGAGATATTTCTTCTTCTTGTTGTTCTTCTTCTGCACAGCTAAGCTGGAAGTGGCATTTGCAGCTCGCAATAGTGCAGAGTTACCTCAAAGAAAGGGGCCACGGTGTTTCTGTATCTCTATTATGTTGGTGCCGCTTCGGAACTTTTAAATATCTGGATATATCTCGAGAACTACGCATCTGATCAAAAAATATCATAGAACATAAAAAGTAGCAAACTTAATTCTCTACAAAAAAGGTCTCTTAACATTTTGCCATAGCTCGCTTCGTTTCCGAGATATTTGCAGATTTATCTCAAGGGAAGGGGTCTGACGGACATATTTCGAGATATTTCTTCTTCTTGTTGTTCTTCTTCTGCACAGCTAAGCTGGAAGTGGCATTTGCAGCTCGCAGTAGTGCAGAGTTATCTCAAAGAAAGGGGCCACGGTGTTTCTGTATCTCTATTATGTTGGTGCGGCTTCGGAACTTTTAAATATCTTGATATATCTCGAGAACTACGCATCCGATCAAAAAATATCATAGAACATAAAAAGTAGGAAACTTAATTCTCTACAAAAAAGGTCTCTCAACATTTTGCCATAGCTCGCTTCGTTTCCGAGATATTTGCAGATATATCTCAAGGGAAGGGGCCTGACGGACATATTTCGAGATATTTCTTCTTCTTGTTGTTCTTCTTCTGCACAGCTAAGCTGGAAGTGGCATTTGCAGCTCGCAATAGTGCAGAGTTATCTCAAAGAAAGGGGCCACGGTGTTTCTGTATCTCTATTATGTTGGTGCGGCTTCGGAACTTTTAAATATCTTGATATATCTCGAGAACTACGCATCCGATCAAAAAATATCATAGAACATAAAAAGTAGGAAACTTAATTCTCTACAAAAAAGGTCTCTTAACATTTTGCCATAGCTCGCTTCGTTTCCGAGATATTTGCATATTTATCTCAAGGGAAGGGGCCTGACGGACATATTTCGAGATATTTCTTCTTCTTGTTGTTCTTCTTCTGCACAGCTAAGCTGGAAGTGGCATTTGCAGCTCGAAATAGTGCAGAGTTATCTCCAAGAAAGGGGCCACGGTGTGTCTGTATCTCTATTATGTTGGTGCGGCTTCGGAACTTTTAAATATCTTGATATATCTCGAGAACAACGCATCTGATCAAAAAATATCATAGAACATAAAAAGTAGGAAACTTAATTCTCTACAAAAAAGGTCTCTTAACATTTTGCCATAGCTCGCTTCGTTTCCGAGATATTTGCATATTTATCTCAAGGGAAGGGGCCTGACGGACATATTTCGAGATATTTCTTCTTCTTGTTGTTCTTCTTCTGCACAGCTAAGCTGGAAGTGGCATTTACAGCTCGCAATAGTGCAAAGTTATCTCAAAGAAAGGGGCCACGGTGTTTCTGTATCTCTATTATGTTGGTGCGGCTTCGGAACTTTTAAATATCTTGATATATCTCGAGAACTACGCATCTGATCAAAAAATATCGTAGAACATAAAAAGTAGGAAACTTAATTCTCTACAAATAAGGTCTCTTAACATTTTGCCATAGCTCGCTTGGTTTCCGAGATATTTGCAGATTTATCTCAAGGGAAGGGGCCTGACGGACATATTTCGAGATATTTCTTCTTCTTGTTGTTCTTCTTCTGCACAGCTAAGCTGGAGGTGGCATTTGCAGCTCGCAATAGTGCAGAGTTACCTCAAAGAAAGGGGCCACGGTGTTTCTGTATCTCTATTATGTTGGTGCCGCTTCGGAACTTTTAAATATCTGGATATATCTCGAGAACTACGCATCTGATCAAAAAATATCATAGAACATAAAAAGTAGCAAACTTAATTCTCTACAAAAAAGGTCTCTTAACATTTTGCCATAGCTCGCTTCGTTTCCGAGATATTTGCAGATTTATCTCAAGGGAAGGGGTCTGACGGACATATTTCGAGATATTTCTTCTTCTTGTTGTTCTTCTTCTGCACAGCTAAGCTGGAAGTGGCATTTGCAGCTCGCAGTAGTGCAGAGTTATCTCAAAGAAAGGGGCCACGGTGTTTCTGTATCTCTATTATGTTGGTGCGGCTTCGGAACTTTTAAATATCTTGATATATCTCGAGAACTACGCATCCGATCAAAAAATATCATAGAACATAAAAAGTAGGAAACTTAATTCTCTACAAAAAAGGTCTCTCAACATTTTGCCATAGCTCGCTTTGTTTCCGAGATATTTGCAGATATATCTCAAGGGAAGGGGCCTGACGGACATATTTCGAGATATTTCTTCTTCTTGTTGTTCTTCTTCTGCACAGCTAAGCTGGAAGTGGCATTTGCAGCTCGCAATAGTGCAGAGTTATCTCAAAGAAAGGGGCCACGGTGTTTCTGTATCTCTATTATGTTGGTGCGGCTTCGGAACTTTTAAATATCTCGATATATCTCGAAAACTACGCTTCTGATCAAAAAATATCAGAGAACGTAAATTGTAGGAAAGATAATTCTGTACAAAAAAGGTCTCTTAACATTTTGCCATAGCTCGCTTCGTTTCCGAGATATTTGCAGATTTATCTCAAGGGAAGGGGCCTGACGGACATATTTCGAGATATTTCTTCTTCTTGTTGTTCTTCTTCTGCACAGCTAAGCTGGAAGTGGCATTTGCAGCTCGCAGTAGTGCAGAGTTATCTCAAAGAAAGGGGCCACGGTGTTTCTGTATCTCTATTATGTTGGTGCGGCTTTGGAACTTTTAAATATCTTGATATATCTCGAGAACTACGCATCTGATCAAAAAATATCACAGAACATAAAAAGTAGGAAACTTAATTCTCTACAAAAAAGGTCTCTTAACATTTTGCCATAGCTCGCTTCGTTTCCGAGATATTTGCAGATTTATCTCAAGGCAAGGGTCCTGATGGACATATTTCGAGATATTTCTTCTTCTTGTTGTTCTTCTTCTGCACAGCTAAACTGGAAGTGGCATTTCCAGCTCGCAATCGTGCAGAGTTATCTCAAAGAAAGGGGCCACGGTGTTTCTGTATCTCTATTATGTTGGTGCGGCTTCGGAACTTTTAAATATCTTGATATATCTCGAGAACTACGCCTCTGATCGAAAAATATCATAGAACATAAAAAGTAGGAAACTTAATTCTCTACAAAAAAGGTCTCTTAACATTTTGCCATAGCTCGCTTCGTTTCCGAGATATTTGCAGATTTATCTCAAGGGAAGGGGCCTGACGGACATATTTCGAGATATTTCTTCTTCTTGTTGTTCTTCTTCTGCACAGCTAAGCTGGAAGTGGCATTTGCAGCTCGCAATAGTGCAGAGTTACCTCAAAGAAAGGGGCCACGGTGTTTCTGTATCTCTATTATGTTGGTGCCGCTTCGGAACTTTTAAATATCTGGATATATCTCGAGAACTACGCATCTGATCAAAAAATATCATAGAACATAAAAAGTAGCAAACTTAATTCTCTACAAAAAAGGTCTCTTAACATTTTGCCATAGCTCGCTTCGTTTCCGAGATATTTGCAGATTTATCTCAAGGGAAGGGGTCTGACGGACATATTTCGAGATATTTCTTCTTCTTGTTGTTCTTCTTCTGCACAGCTAAGCTGGAAGTGGCATTTGCAGCTCGCAGTAGTGCAGAGTTATCTCAAAGAAAGGGGCCACGGTGTTTCTGTATCTCTATTATGTTGGTGCGGCTTCGGAACTTTTAAATATCTTGATATATCTCGAGAACTACGCATCCGATCAAAAAATATCATAGAACATAAAAAGTAGGAAACTTAATTCTCTACAAAAAAGGTCTCTCAACATTTTGCCATAGCTCGCTTCGTTTCCGAGATATTTGCAGATATATCTCAAGGGAAGGGGCCTGACGGACATATTTCGAGATATTTCTTCTTCTTGTTGTTCTTCTTCTGCACAGCTAAGCTGGAAGTGGCATTTGCAGCTCGCAATAGTGCAGAGTTATCTCAAAGAAAGGGGCCACGGTGTTTCTGTATCTCTATTATGTTGGTGCGGCTTCGGAACTTTTAAATATCTTGATATATCTCGAGAACTACGCATCCGATCAAAAAATATCATAGAACATAAAAAGTAGGAAACTTAATTCTCTACAAAAAAGGTCTCTTAACATTTTGCCATAGCTCGCTTCGTTTCCGAGATATTTGCATATTTATCTCAAGGGAAGGGGCCTGACGGACATATTTCGAGATATTTCTTCTTCTTGTTGTTCTTCTTCTGCACAGCTAAGCTGGAAGTGGCATTTGCAGCTCGAAATAGTGCAGAGTTATCTCCAAGAAAGGGGCCACGGTGTGTCTGTATCTCTATTATGTTGGTGCGGCTTCGGAACTTTTAAATATCTTGATATATCTCGAGAACAACGCATCTGATCAAAAAATATCATAGAACATAAAAAGTAGGAAACTTAATTCTCTACAAAAAAGGTCTCTTAACATTTTGCCATAGCTCGCTTCGTTTCCGAGATATTTGCATATTTATCTCAAGGGAAGGGGCCTGACGGACATATTTCGAGATATTTCTTCTTCTTGTTGTTCTTCTTCTGCACAGCTAAGCTGGAAGTGGCATTTACAGCTCGCAATAGTGCAGAGTTATCTCAAAGAAAGGGGCCACGGTGTTTCTGTATCTCTATTATGTTGGTGCGGCTTCGGAACTTTTAAATATCTTGATATATCTCGAGAACTACGCTTCTGATCGAAAAATATCATACAACATAAAAAGTAGGAAACTTAATTCTCTACAAAGAACGTCTCTTAACATTTTGCCATAGCTCGCTTCGTTTCCGAGATATTTGCAGATTTATCTCAAGGGAAGGGGCCTGACGGACATATTTCGAGATATTTCTTCTTCTTGTTGTCCTTCTTGGGCACAGCTAAGCTGGAAGTGGCATTTGCAGCTCGCAGTAGTGCAGAGTTATCTCAAAGAAAGGGGCCACGGTGTTTCTGTATCTCTATTATGTTGGTGCGACTTCGGAACTTTTAAATATCTTGATATATCTCGAGAACTACGCATCTGATCAAAAAATATCATAGAACATAAAAAGTAGGAAACTTAATTCTCTACAAAAAAGGTCTCTTAACATTTTGCCATAGCTCGCTTCGTTTCCGAGATATTTGCAGATTTATCTCAATGGAAGGGGCCTTACGGGCATATTTCGAGATATTTCTTCTTCTTGTTGTTCTTCTTCTGCACAGCTAAGCTGGGAGTGGCATTTGCAGCGCGCAATAGTGCAGAGTTATCTCAAAGAAAGGGGCCACGGTGTTTCTGTATCTCTATTATGTTGGTGCGGCTTCGGAACTTTTAAATATCTTGATATATCTCGAGAACTACGCATCCGATCAAAAAATATCATAGAACATAAAAAGTAGGAAACTTAATTCTCTACAAAAAAGGTCTCTTAACATTTTGCCATAGCTCGCTTCGTTTCCGAGATATTTGCAGATATATCTCAAGGGAAGGGGCCTGACGGACATATTTCGAGATATTTCTTCTTCTTGTTGTTCTTCTTCTGCACAGCTAAGCTGAAAGTGGCATTTACAGCTCGCAATAGTGCAAAGTTATCTCAAAGAAAGGGGCCACGGTGTTTCTGTATCTCTATTATGTTGGTGCGGCTTCGGAACTTTTAAATATCTTGATATATCTCGAGAACTACGCATCTGATCAAAAAATATCGTAGAACATAAAAAGTAGGAAACTTAATTCTCTACAAATAAGGTCTCTTAACATTTTGCCATAGCTCGCTTGGTTTCCGAGATATTTGCAGATTTATCTCAAGGGAAGGGGCCTGACGGACATATTTCGAGATATTTCTTCTTCTTGTTGTTCTTCTTCTGCACAGCTAAGCTGGAGGTGGCATTTGCAGCTCGCAATAGTGCAGAGTTACCTCAAAGAAAGGGGCCACGGTGTTTCTGTATCTCTATTATGTTGGTGCCGCTTCGGAACTTTTAAATATCTGGATATATCTCGAGAACTACGCATCTGATCAAAAAATATCATAGAACATAAAAAGTAGCAAACTTAATTCTCTACAAAAAAGGTCTCTTAACATTTTGCCATAGCTCGCTTCGTTTCCGAGATATTTGCAGATTTATCTCAAGGGAAGGGGTCTGACGGACATATTTCGAGATATTTCTTCTTCTTGTTGTTCTTCTTCTGCACAGCTAAGCTGGAAGTGGCATTTGCAGCTCGCAGTAGTGCAGAGTTATCTCAAAGAAAGGGGCCACGGTGTTTCTGTATCTCTATTATGTTGGTGCGGCTTCGGAACTTTTAAATATCTTGATATATCTCGAGAACTACGCATCCGATCAAAAAATATCATAGAACATAAAAAGTAGGAAACTTAATTCTCTACAAAAAAGGTCTCTCAACATTTTGCCATAGCTCGCTTTGTTTCCGAGATATTTGCAGATATATCTCAAGGGAAGGGGCCTGACGGACATATTTCGAGATATTTCTTCTTCTTGTTGTTCTTCTTCTGCACAGCTAAGCTGGAAGTGGCATTTGCAGCTCGCAATAGTGCAGAGTTATCTCAAAGAAAGGGGCCACGGTGTTTCTGTATCTCTATTATGTTGGTGCGGCTTCGGAACTTTTAAATATCTTGATATATCTCGAGAACTACGCATCCGATCAAAAAATATCATAGAACATAAAAAGTAGGAAACTTAATTCTCTACAAAAAAGGTCTCTTAACATTTTGCCATAGCTCGCTTCGTTTCCGAGATATTTGCATATTTATCTCAAGGGAAGGGGCCTGACGGACATATTTCGAGATATTTCTTCTTCTTGTTGTTCTTCTTCTGCACAGCTAAGCTGGAAGTGGCATTTGCAGCTCGAAATAGTGCAGAGTTATCTCCAAGAAAGGGGCCACGGTGTGTCTGTATCTCTATTATGTTGGTGCGGCTTCGGAACTTTTAAATATCTTGATATATCTCGAGAACAACGCATCTGATCAAAAAATATCATAGAACATAAAAAGTAGGAAACTTAATTCTCTACAAAAAAGGTCTCTTAACATTTTGCCATAGCTCGCTTCGTTTCCGAGATATTTGCATATTTATCTCAAGGGAAGGGGCCTGACGGACATATTTCGAGATATTTCTTCTTCTTGTTGTTCTTCTTCTGCACAGCTAAGCTGGAAGTGGCATTTGCGGCTCGCACTAGTGCAGAGTTATCTCAAAGAAAGGGGCCACGGTGTTTCTGTATCTCTATTATGTTGGTGCGGCTTCGGAACTTTTAAATATCTCGATATATCTCGAAAACTACGCTTCTGATCAAAAAATATCATAGAACATAAATTGTAGGAAACATAATTCTCTACAAAAAAGGTCTCTTAACATTTTGCCATAGCTCGCTTCGTTTCCGAGATATTTGCAGATATATCTCAAGGGAAGGGGCCTGACGGACATATTTCGAGATATTTCTTCTTCTTGTTGTTCTTCTTCTGCACAGCTAAGCTGGAAGTGGCATTTACAGCTCGCAATAGTGCAGAGTTATCTCAAAGAAAGGGGCCACGGTGTTTCTGTATCTCTATTATGTTGGTGCGGCTTCGGAACTTTTAAATATCTTGATATATCTCGAGAACTACGCTTCTGATCGAAAAATATAGAACATAAAAAGTAGGAAACTTAATTCTCTACAAAGAACGTCTCTTAACATTTTGCCATAGCTCGCTTCGTTTCCGAGATATTTGCAGATTTATCTCAAGGGAAGGGGCCTGACGGACATATTTCGAGATATTTCTTCTTCTTGTTGTCCTTCTTGGGCACAGCTAAGCTGGAAGTGGCATTTGCAGCGCGCAATAGTGCAGAGTTATCTCAAAGAAAGGGGCCACGGTGTTTCTGTATCTCTATTATGTTGGTGCGGCTTCGGAACTTTTAAATATCTTGATATATCTCGAGAACTACGCATCTGATCAAAAAATATCATACTACATAAAAAGTAGGAAACTTAATTCTCTACAAGAAAGGTCTCTAAACATTTTGCCATAGCTCGCTTCGTTTCCGAGATATTTGCAGATTTATCTCAAGGGAAGGGGCCTGACGGACATATTTCGAGATGTTTCTTCTTCTTGTTGTTCTTCTTCTGCACAGCTAAGCTGGAAGTGGCATTTGCAGCGCGCAATAGTGCAGAGTTATCTCAAAGAAAGGGGCCACGGTGTTTCTGTATCTCTATTATGTTGGTGCGGCTTCGGAACTTTTAAATATCTCGATATATCTCGAGAACTACGCATCTGATCAAAAAATATCATAGAACATAAAAAGTAGGAAACTTAATTCTCTACAAAAAAGGTCTCTTAACATTTTGCCATAGCTCGCTTCGTTTCCGAGATATTTGCAGATTTATCTCAAGGGAAGGGGTCTGACGGACATATTTCGAGATATTTCTTCTTCTTGTTGTTCTTCTTCTGCACAGCTAAGCTGGAAGTGGCATTTGCAGCTCGCAGTAGTGCAGAGTTATCTCAAAGAAAGGGGCCACGGTGTTTCTGTATCTCTATTATGTTGGTGCGACTTCGGAACTTTTAAATATCTTGATATATCTCGAGAACTACGCATCTGATCAAAAAATATCATAGAACATAAAAAGTAGGAAACTTAATTCTCTACAAAAAAGGTCTCTTAACATTTTGCCATAGCTCGCTTCGTTTCCGAGATATTTGCAGATTTATCTCAATGGAAGGGGCCTTACGGGCATATTTCGAGATATTTCTTCTTCTTGTTGTTCTTCTTCTGCACAGCTAAGCTGGAAGTGGCATTTGCAGCGCGCAATAGTGCAGAGTTATCTCAAAGAAAGGGGCCACGGTGTTTCTGTATCTCTATTATGTTGGTGCGGCTTCGGAACTTTTAAATATCTCGATATATCTCGAGAACTACGCATCTGATCAAAAAATATCATAGAACATAAAAAGTAGGAAACTTAATTCTCTACAAAAACGGTCTCTTAACATTTTGCCATAGCTCGCTTCGTTTCCGAGATATTTGCAGATATATCTCAAGGGAAGGGGCCTGACGGACATATTTCGAGATATTTCTTCTTCTTGTTGTTCTTCTTCTGCACAGCTAAGCTGAAAGTGGCATTTACAGCTCGCAATAGTGCAAAGTTATCTCAAAGAAAGGGGCCACGGTGTTTCTGTATCTCTATTATGTTGGTGCGGCTTCGGAACTTTTAAATATCTCGATATATCTCGAAAACTACGCTTCTGATCAAAAAATATCATAGAACATAAATTGTAGGAAACTTAATTCTCTACAAAAAAGGTCTCTTAACATTTTGCCATAGCTCTCATCGTTTCCGAGATATTTGCAGATTTATCTCAAGGGAAGGGGCCTGACGTACATATTTCGAGATATTTCTTCTTCTTGTTGTTCTTCTTCTGCACAGCTAAGCTGGAAGTGGCATTTGCAGCTCCCAATAGTGCAGAGTTATCTCAAAGAAAGGGGCCACGGTGTTTCTGTATCTCTATTATGTTGGTGCGGCTTCGGAACTTTTAAATATCTTGATATATCTCGAGAACTACGCCTCTGATCGAAAAATATCATAGAACATAAAAAGTAGGAAACTTAATTCTCTACAAAAAAGGTCTCTTAACATTTTGCCATAGCTCGCTTCGTTTCCGAGATATTTGCAGATTTATCTCAAGGGAAGGGGCCTGACGGACATATTTCGAGATATTTCTTCTTCTGCACAGCTAAGCTGGAAGTGGCATTTGCAGCGCGCAATAGTGCAGAGTTATCTCAAAGAAAGGGGCCACGGTGTTTCTGTATCTCTGTTATGTTGGTGCGGCTTCGGAACTTTTAAATATCTTGATATATCTCGAGAACTACGCATCTGATCAAAAAATATCATACTACATAAAAAGTAGGAAACTTAATTCTCTACAAGAAAGGTCTCTTAACATTTTGCCATAGCTCGCTTCGTTTCCGAGATATTTGCAGATTTATCTCAAGGGAAGGGGCCTAACGGACATATTTCGAGATATTTCTTCTTCTTGTTGTTCTTCTTCTGCACAGCTAAACTGGAAGTGGCATTTCCAGCTCGCAATAGTGCAGAGTTATCTCAAAGAGAGGGGCCACGGTGTTTCTGTATCTCTATTATGTTGGTGCGGCTTCGGAACTTTTAAATATCTTGATATATCTCGAGAACTCCGCATCTGATCAAAAAATATCATAGAAGATAAAAAGTAGGAAACTTAATTCTCTACAAAAAAGGTCTCTTAACATTTTGCCATGGCTCGCTTCGTTTCCGAGATATTTGCAGATTTATCTCAAGGGAAGGGGCCTGACGGACATATTTCGAGATATTTCTTCTTCTTGTTGTTCTTCTTCTGCACAGCTAAGCTGGAAGTGGCATTTGCAGCTCGCAATAGTGCAGGGTTATCTCAAAGAGAGGGGCCACGGTGTTTGTGTATCTCTATTATGTTGGTGCGGCTTCGGAACTTTTAGATATCTTGATATATCTCGAGAACTACGCATCTGATCAAAAACTATCATAGAAGATAAAAAGTAGGAAACTTAATTCTCTACAAAAAAGGTCTCTTAACATTTCGCCATAGCTCGCTTCGTTTCCGAGATATTTGCAGATATATCTCAAGGGAAGGGGCCTGACGGACATATTTCGAGATATTTCTTCTTCTTGTTGTTCTTCTTCTGCACAGCTAAACTGGAAGTGGCATTTACAGCTCGCAATAGTGCAGAGTTATCTCAAAGGAAGGGGCCACGGTGTTTCTGTATCTCTATTATGTTGGTGCGGCTTCGGAACTTTTAAATATCTTGATATATCTCGAGAACTACGCCTCTGATCGAAAAATATCATAGAACATAAAAAGTAGGAAACTTAATTCTCTACAAAAAAGGTCTCTTAACATTTTGCCATAGCTCGCTTCGTTTCCGAGATATTTGCAGATACATCTCAAGGGAAGGGGCCTGACGGACATATTTCGAGATATTTCTTCTTCTTGTTGTTCTTCTTCTGCACAGCTAAACTGGAAGTGGCATTTACAGCTCGCAATAGTGCAGAGTTATCTCAAAGAAAGGGGCCACGGTGTTTCTGTATCTCTATTATGTAGGTGCGGCTTCGGAACTTTTAAATATCTTGATATATCTCGAGAACTACGCATCTGATCAAAAAATATCATAGAACATAAAAAGTGGGAAACTTAATTCTCTACAAAAAAGGTCTCTTAACATTTTGCCATAGCTCGCTTCGTTTCCGAGATATTTGCAGATTTATCTCAAGGGAAGGGGCCTGACGGACATATTTCGAGATATTTCTTCTTCTTGTTGTTCTTCTTCTGCACAGCTAAGCTGGAAGTGGCATTTGCGGCTCGCACTAGTGCAGAGTTATCTCAAAGAAAGGGGCCACGGTGTTTCTGTATCCCTATTATGTTGGTGCGGCTTCGGAACTTTTAAATATCTCGATATATCTCGAAAACTACGCTTCTGATCAAAAAATATCATAGAACCTAAATAGTAGGAAACGTAATTCTCTACAAAAAAGGTCTCTTAACATTTTGCCATAGCTCTCTTCGTTTCCGAGATATTTGCAGATTTATCTCAAGGGAAGGGGCCTGACGGACATATTTCGCGATATTTCTTCTTCTTGTTGTTCTTCTTCTGCACAGCTAAGCTGGAAGTGGCATTTGCAGCTCGCAATAGTGCAGAGTTATCTCAAAGAAAGGGGCCACGGTGTTTCTGTATCTCTATTATGTTGGTGCGGCTTCGGAACTTTTAAATATCTTGATATATCTCGAGAACTACGCATCTGATCAAAAAATATCATAGAACATAAAAAGTAGGAAACTTAATTCTCTACAAAAAAGGTCTGTTAACATTTTGCCATAGCTCTCTTCGTTTCCGAGATATTTGCACATTTATCTCAAGGGAAGGGGCCTAACGGACATATTTCGAGATATTTCTTCTTCTTGTTGTTCTTCCTCTGCACAGCTAAACTGGAAGTGGCATTTCCAGCTCGCAATAGTGCAGAGTTATCTCAAAGAGAGGGGCCACGGTGTTTCTGTATCTCTATTATGTTGGTGCGGCTTCGGAACTTTTAAATATCTTGATATATCTCGAGAACTACGCATCTGATCAAAAAATATCATAGAAGATAAAAAGTAGGAAACCTAATTCTCTACAAAAAAGGTCTCTTAACATTTTGCCATAGCTCGCTTCGTTTCCGAGATATTTGCAGATTTATCTCAAGGGAAGGGGCCTGACGGACATATTTCGAGATATTTCTTCTTCTTGTTGTTCTTCTTCTGCACAGCTAAGCTGGAAGTGGCATTCGCGGCTCGCACTAGTGCAGAGTTATCTCAAAGAAAGGGGCCACGGTGTTTCTGTATCTCTATTATGTTGGTGCGGCTTCGGAACTTTTAAATATCTCGATATATCTCGAAAACTACGCTTCTGATCAAAAAATATCATAGAACATAAAAAGTAGGAAACTTAATTCTCTACAAAAAAGGTCTCTCAACATTTTGCCATTGCTCGCTTCGTTTCCGAGATATTTGCAGATTTATCTCAAGGGAAGGGGCCTGACGGACATATTTCGAGATATTTCTTCTTCTTGTTGTTCTTCTTCTGCACAGCTAAGCTGGAAGTGGCATTTGCAGCTCGCAATAGTGCAGAGTTATCTCAAAGAGAGGGGCCACGGTGTTTCTGTATCTCTATTATGCTTGGTGCGGCTTCGGAACTTTTAAGTATCTTGATCTATCTCGAGAACTACGCTTCTGATCAAAAAATATCATAGAACATAAATTGTAGGAAATATAATTCTCTACAAAAAACGTCTCTTAACATTTTGCCATAGCTCGCTTCGTTTCCGAGATATTTGCAGATTTATCTCAAGGGAAGTGGCCTGACGGACATATTTCGAGATATTTCTTCTTCTTGTTGTTCTTCTTCTGCACAGCTAAGCTGGAAGTGGCATTTGCGGCTCGCACTAGTGCTGAGTTATCTCAAAGAAAGGGGCCACGGTGTTTCTGTATCCCTATTATGTTGGTGCGGCTTCGGAACTTTTAAATATCTTGATATATCTCGAGAACTACGCATCTGATCAAAAAATATCATAGAACATAAAAAGTAGGAAACTTAATTCTCTACAAAAAAGGTCTCTTAACATTTTGCCATACCTCGCTTCGTTTCCGAGATATTTGCATATTTATCTCAAGGGAAGGGGCCTGACGGACATATTTCGAGGTATTTCTTCTTCTTGTTGTTCTTCTTCTGCACAGCTAAGCTGGAAGTGGCATTCGCGGCTCGCACTAGTGCAGAGTTATCTCAAAGAAAGGGGCCACGGTGTTTCTGTATCTTTATTATGTTGGTGCGGCTTCGGAACTTTTAAATATCTCGATATATCTCGAAAACTACGCTTCTGATCAAAAAATATCATAGAACATAAAAAGTAGGAAACTTAATTCTCTACAAAAAAGGTCTCTTAACATTTTGCCATAGCTCGCTTCGTTTCCGAGATATTTGCAGATACATCTCAAGGGAAGGGGCCTGACGGACATATTTCGAGATATTTCTTCTTCTTGTTGTTCTTCTTCTGCACAGCTAAGCTGGAAGTGGCATTTCCAGCTCGCAATAGTGCAGAGTTATCTCAAAGAAAGGGGCCACGGTGTTTCGGTATCTCTATTATGTTGGTGCGGCTTCGGAACTTTTAAATATCTCGATATATCTCGAAAACTACGCTTCTGATCAAAAAATATCATAGAACATAAAAAGTAGGAAACTTAATTCTCTACAAAAAAGGTCTCTTAACATTTTGCCATAGCTCGCTTCGTTTCCGAGATATTTGCAGATTTATCTCAAGGGAAGGGGCCTAACGGACATATTTCGAGATATTTCTTCTTCTTGTTGTTCTTCTTCTGCACAGCTAAACTGGAAGTGGCATTTCCAGCTCGCAATAGTGCAGAGTTATCTCAAAGAAAGGGGCCACGGTGTTTCTGTATCTCTATTATGTTGGTGCGGCTTCGGAACTTTTAAATATCTTGATATATCTCGAGAACTACGCGTCTGATCAAAAAATATCATAGAACATAAAAAGTAGGAAACTTAATTCTCTACAAAAACGGTCTCTTAACATTTTGCCATAGCTCGCTTCGTTTCCGAGATATTTGCAGATATATCTCAAGGGAAGGGGCCTGACGGACATATTTCGAGATATTTCTTCTTCTTGTTGTTCTTCTTCTGCACAGCTAAGCTGGAAGTGGCATTTACAGCTCGCAATAGTGCAGAGTTATCTCAAAGAAAGGGGCCACGGTGTTTCGGTATCTCTATTATGTTGGTGCGGCTTCGGAACTTTTAAATATCTTGATATATCTCGAGAACGACGCGTCTGATCAAAAAATATCATAGAACATAAAAAGTAGGAAACTTAATTCTCTACAAAAACGGTCTCTTAACATTTTGCCATAGCTCGCTTCGTTTCCGAGATATTTGCAGATATATCTCAAGGGAAGGGGCCTGACGGACATATTTCGAGATATTTCTTCTTCTTGTTGTTCTTCTTCTGCACAGCTAAGCTGGAAGTGGCATTTACAGCTCGCAATAGTGCAGAGTTATCTCAAAGAAAGGGGCCACGGTGTTTCTGTATCTCTATTATGTTGGTGCGGCTTCGGAACTTTTAAATATCTTGATATATCTCGAGAACTACGCATCTGATCAAAAAATATCATAGAACATAAAAAGTAGGAAACTTAATTCTCTACAAAAAAGGTCTCTTAACATTTTGCCATAGCTCGCTTCGTTTCCGAGATATTTGCAGATTTATCTCAAGGGAAGGGGCCTGACGGACATATTTCGAGGTATTTCTTCTTCTTGTTGTTCTTCTTCTGCACAGCTAAGCTGGAAGTGGCATTCGCGGCTCGCACTAGTGCAGAGTTATCTCAAAGAAAGGGGCCACGGTGTTTCTGTATCTTTATTATGTTGGTGCGGCTTCGGAACTTTTAAATATCTCGATATATCTCGAAAACTACGCTTCTGATCAAAAAATATCATAGAACATAAAAAGTAGGAAACTTAATTCTCTACAAAAAAGGTCTCTTAACATTTTGCCATAGCTCGCTTCGTTTCCGAGATATTTGCAGATACATCTCAAGGGAAGGGGCCTGACGGACATATTTCGAGATATTTCTTCTTCTTGTTGTTCTTCTTCTGCACAGCTAAGCTGGAAGTGGCATTTGCAGCTCGCAATAGTGCAGAGTTATCTCAAAGAGAGGGGCCACGGTGTTTCTGTATCTCTATTATGCTTGGTGCGGCTTCGGAACTTTTAAGTATCTTGATCTATCTCGAGAACTACGCTTCTGATCAAAAAATATCATAGAACATAAATTGTAGGAAATATAATTCTCTACAAAAAACGTCTCTTAACATTTTGCCATAGCTCGCTTCGTTTCCGAGATATTTGCAGATTTATCTCAAGGGAAGTGGCCTGACGGACATATTTCGAGATATTTCTTCTTCTTGTTGTTCTTCTTCTGCACAGCTAAGCTGGAAGTGGCATTTGCGGCTCGCACTAGTGCAGAGTTATCTCAAAGAAAGGGGCCACGGTGTTTCTGTATCTCTATTATGTTGGTGCGGCTTCGGAACTTTTAAATATCTTGATATATCTCGAGAACTACGCATCTGATCAAAAAATATCATAGAACATAAAAAGTGGGAAACTTAATTCTCTACAAAAAAGGTCTCTTAAAATTTTGCCATAGCTCGCTTCGTTTCCGAGATATTTGCAGATTTATCTCAAGGGAAGGGGCCTAACGGACATATTTCGAGATATTTCTTCTTCTTGTTGTTCTTCTTCTGCACAGCTAAACTGGAAGTGGCATTTCCAGCTCGCAATAGTGCAGAGTTATCTCAAAGAGAGGGGCCACGGTGTTTCTGTATCTCTATTATGTTGGTGCGGCTTCGGAACTTTTAAATATCTTGATATATCTCGAGAACTACGCATCTGATCAAAAAATATCATAGAACATAAAAAGTGGGAAACTTAATTCTCTACAAAAAAGGTCTCTTAACATTTTGCCATAGCTCGCTTCGTTTCCGAGATATTTGCAGATTTATCTCAAGGGAAGTGGCCTGACGGACATATTTCGAGATATTTCTTCTTCTTGTTGTTCTTCTTCTGCACAGCTAAGCTGGAAGTGGCATTTGCGGCTCGCACTAGTGCAGAGTTATCTCAAAGAAAGGGGCCACGGTGTTTCTGTATCTCTATTATGTTGGTGCGGCTTCGGAACTTTTAAATATCTTGATATATCTCGAGAACTACGCATCTGATCAAAAAATATCATAGAACATAAAAAGTGGGAAACTTAATTCTCTACAAAAAAGGTCTCTTAAAATTTTGCCATAGCTCGCTTCGTTTCCGAGATATTTGCAGATTTATCTCAAGGGAAGGGGCCTAACGGACATATTTCGAGATATTTCTTCTTCTTGTTGTTCTTCTTCTGCACAGCTAAACTGGAAGTGGCATTTCCAGCTCGCAATAGTGCAGAGTTATCTCAAAGAGAGGGGCCACGGTGTTTCTGTATCTCTATTATGTTGGTGCGGCTTCGGAACTTTTAAATATCTTGATATATCTCGAGAACTACGCATCTGATCAAAAAATATCATAGAACATAAAAAGTGGGAAACTTAATTCTCTACAAAAAAGGTCTCTTAACATTTTGCCATAGCTCGCTTCGTTTCCGAGATATTTGCAGATTTATCTCAAGGGAAGTGGCCTGACGGACATATTTCGAGATATTTCTTCTTCTTGTTGTTCTTCTTCTGCACAGCTAAGCTGGAAGTGGCATTTGCGGCTCGCACTAGTGCAGAGTTATCTCAAAGAAAGGGGCCACGGTGTTTCTGTATCTCTATTATGTTGGTGCGGCTTCGGAACTTTTAAATATCTTGATATATCTCGAGAACTACGCATCTGATCAAAAAATATCATAGAACATAAAAAGTGGGAAACTTAATTCTCTACAAAAAAGGTCTCTTAAAATTTTGCCATAGCTCGCTTCGTTTCCGAGATATTTGCAGATTTATCTCAAGGGAAGGGGCCTAACGGACATATTTCGAGATATTTCTTCTTCTTGTTGTTCTTCTTCTGCACAGCTAAACTGGAAGTGGCATTTCCAGCTCGCAATAGTGCAGAGTTATCTCAAAGAGAGGGGCCACGGTGTTTCTGTATCTCTATTATGTTGGTGCGGCTTCGGAACTTTTAAATATCTTGATATATCTCGAGAACTACGCATCTGATCAAAAAATATCATAGAACATAAAAAGTGGGAAACTTAATTCTCTACAAAAAAGGTCTCTTAACATTTTGCCATAGCTCGCTTCGTTTCCGAGATATTTGCAGATTTATCTCAAGGGAAGGGGCCTGACGGACATATTTCGAGATATTTCTTCTTCTTGTTGTTCTTCTTCTGCACAGCTAAACTGGAAGTGGCATTTACAGCTCGCAATAGTGCAGAGTTATCTCAAAGAAAGGGGCCACGGTGTTTCTGTATCTCTATTATGTTGGTGCGGCTTCGGAACTTTTAAATATCTTGATATATCTCGAGAACTACGCATCTGATCAAAAAATATCATAGAACATAAAAAGTGGGAAACTTAATTCTCTACAAAAAAGGTCTCTTAAAATTTTGCCATAGCTCGCTTCGTTTCCGAGATATTTGCAGATTTATCTCAAGGGAAGGGGCCTAACGGACATATTTCGAGATATTTCTTCTTCTTGTTGTTCTTCTTCTGCACAGCTAAACTGGAAGTGGCATTTCCAGCTCGCAATAGTGCAGAGTTATCTCAAAGAGAGGGGCCACGGTGTTTCTGTATCTCTATTATGTTGGTGCGGCTTCGGAACTTTTAAATATCTTGATATATCTCGAGAACTCCGCATCTGATCAAAAAATATCATAGAAGATAAAAAGTAGGAAACTTAATTCTCTACAAAAAAGGTCTCTTAACATTTTGCCATAGCTCGCTTCGTTTCCGAGATATTTGCAGATTTATCTCAAGGGAAGGGGCCTGACGGACATATTTCGAGATATTTCTTCTTCTTGTTGTTCTTCTTCTGCACAGCTAAGCTGGAAGTGGCATTTGCGGCTCGCACTAGTGCAGAGTTATCTCAAAGAAAGGGGCCACGGTGTTTCTGTATCCCTATTATGTTGGTGCGGCTTCGGAACTTTTAAATATCTCGATATATCTCGAAAACTACGCTTCTGATCAAAAAATATCATAGAACCTAAATAGTAGGAAACGTAATTCTCTACAAAAAAGGTCTCTTAACATTTTGCCATAGCTCTCTTCGTTTCCGAGATATTTGCAGATTTATCTCAAGGGAAGGGGCCTGACGGACATATTTCGCGATATTTCTTCTTCTTGTTGTTCTTCTTCTGCACAGCTAAGCTGGAAGTGGCATTTGCAGCTCGCAATAGTGCAGAGTTATCTCAAAGAAAGGGGCCACGGTGTTTCTGTATCTCTATTATGTTGGTGCGGCTTCGGAACTTTTAAATATCTTGATATATCTCGAGAACTACGCATCTGATCAAAAAATATCATAGAACATAAAAAGTAGGAAACTTAATTCTCTACAAAAAAGGTCTGTTAACATTTTGCCATAGCTCTCTTCGTTTCCGAGATATTTGCACATTTATCTCAAGGGAAGGGGCCTAACGGACATATTTCGAGATATTTCTTCTTCTTGTTGTTCTTCCTCTGCACAGCTAAACTGGAAGTGGCATTTCCAGCTCGCAATAGTGCAGAGTTATCTCAAAGAGAGGGGCCACGGTGTTTCTGTATCTCTATTATGTTGGTGCGGCTTCGGAACTTTTAAATATCTTGATATATCTCGAGAACTACGCATCTGATCAAAAAATATCATAGAAGATAAAAAGTAGGAAACCTAATTCTCTACAAAAAAGGTCTCTTAACATTTTGCCATAGCTCGCTTCGTTTCCGAGATATTTGCAGATTTATCTCAAGGGAAGGGGCCTGACGGACATATTTCGAGATATTTCTTCTTCTTGTTGTTCTTCTTCTGCACAGCTAAGCTGGAAGTGGCATTCGCGGCTCGCACTAGTGCAGAGTTATCTCAAAGAAAGGGGCCACGGTGTTTCTGTATCTCTATTATGTTGGTGCGGCTTCGGAACTTTTAAATATCTCGATATATCTCGAAAACTACGCTTCTGATCAAAAAATATCATAGAACATAAAAAGTAGGAAACTTAATTCTCTACAAAAAAGGTCTCTCAACATTTTGCCATTGCTCGCTTCGTTTCCGAGATATTTGCAGATTTATCTCAAGGGAAGGGGCCTGACGGACATATTTCGAGATATTTCTTCTTCTTGTTGTTCTTCTTCTGCACAGCTAAGCTGGAAGTGGCATTTGCAGCTCGCAATAGTGCAGAGTTATCTCAAAGAGAGGGGCCACGGTGTTTCTGTATCTCTATTATGCTTGGTGCGGCTTCGGAACTTTTAAGTATCTTGATCTATCTCGAGAACTACGCTTCTGATCAAAAAATATCATAGAACATAAATTGTAGGAAATATAATTCTCTACAAAAAACGTCTCTTAACATTTTGCCATAGCTCGCTTCGTTTCCGAGATATTTGCAGATTTATCTCAAGGGAAGTGGCCTGACGGACATATTTCGAGATATTTCTTCTTCTTGTTGTTCTTCTTCTGCACAGCTAAGCTGGAAGTGGCATTTGCGGCTCGCACTAGTGCTGAGTTATCTCAAAGAAAGGGGCCACGGTGTTTCTGTATCCCTATTATGTTGGTGCGGCTTCGGAACTTTTAAATATCTTGATATATCTCGAGAACTACGCATCTGATCAAAAAATATCATAGAACATAAAAAGTAGGAAACTTAATTCTCTACAAAAAAGGTCTCTTAACATTTTGCCATACCTCGCTTCGTTTCCGAGATATTTGCATATTTATCTCAAGGGAAGGGGCCTGACGGACATATTTCGAGGTATTTCTTCTTCTTGTTGTTCTTCTTCTGCACAGCTAAGCTGGAAGTGGCATTCGCGGCTCGCACTAGTGCAGAGTTATCTCAAAGAAAGGGGCCACGGTGTTTCTGTATCTTTATTATGTTGGTGCGGCTTCGGAACTTTTAAATATCTCGATATATCTCGAAAACTACGCTTCTGATCAAAAAATATCATAGAACATAAAAAGTAGGAAACTTAATTCTCTACAAAAAAGGTCTCTTAACATTTTGCCATAGCTCGCTTCGTTTCCGAGATATTTGCAGATACATCTCAAGGGAAGGGGCCTGACGGACATATTTCGAGATATTTCTTCTTCTTGTTGTTCTTCTTCTGCACAGCTAAGCTGGAAGTGGCATTTCCAGCTCGCAATAGTGCAGAGTTATCTCAAAGAAAGGGGCCACGGTGTTTCGGTATCTCTATTATGTTGGTGCGGCTTCGGAACTTTTAAATATCTCGATATATCTCGAAAACTACGCTTCTGATCAAAAAATATCATAGAACATAAAAAGTAGGAAACTTAATTCTCTACAAAAAAGGTCTCTTAACATTTTGCCATAGCTCGCTTCGTTTCCGAGATATTTGCAGATTTATCTCAAGGGAAGGGGCCTAACGGACATATTTCGAGATATTTCTTCTTCTTGTTGTTCTTCTTCTGCACAGGTAAACTGGAAGTGGCATTTCCAGCTCGCAATAGTGCAGAGTTATCTCAAAGAAAGGGGCCACGGTGTTTCTGTATCTGTATTATGTTGGTGCGGCTTCGGAACTTTTAAATATCTTGATATATCTCGAGAACTACGCGTCTGATCAAAAAATATCATAGAACATAAAAAGTAGGAAACTTAATTCTCTACAAAAACGGTCTCTTAACATTTTGCCATAGCTCGCTTCGTTTCCGAGATATTTGCAGATATATCTCAAGGGAAGGGGCCTGACGGACATATTTCGAGATATTTCTTCTTCTTGTTGTTCTTCTTCTGCACAGCTAAGCTGGAAGTGGCATTTGCAGCTCGCAATAGTGCAGAGTTACCTCAAAGAAAGGGGCCACGGTGTTTCTGTATCTCTATTATGTTGGTGCCGCTTCGGAACTTTTAAATATCTGGATATATCTCGAGAGCTACGCATCTGATCAAAAAATATCATAGAACATAAAAAGTAGGAAACTTAATTCTCTACAAAAAAGGTCTCTTAACATTTTGCCATAGCTCCCTTCGTTTCCGAGGTATTTGCAGATTTATCTCAAGGGAAGGGGCCTGACGGACATATTTCGAGATATTTCTTCTTCTTGTTGTTCTTCCTCTGCACAGCTAAGCTGGAAGTGGCATTTGCAGCTCGCAGTAGTGCAGAGTTATCTCAAAGAAAGGGGCCACGGTGTTTCTGTATCTCTATTATGTTGGTGCGGCTTCGGAACTTTTAAATATCTTGCTATATCTCGAGAACTACGCATCTGATCAAAAAATATCATAGAACATAAAAAGTAGGAAACTTAATTCTCTACAAAAAAGGTCTCTTAACATTTTGCCATAGCTCGCTTCGTTTCCGAGATATTTGCAGATTTATCTCAAGGGAAGGGGCCTGAGGGACATATTTCGAGATATTTCTTCTTCTTGTTGTTCTTCTTCTGCACAGCTAAGCTGGAAGTGGCATTTGCAGCTCGCAATAGTGCAGAGTTACCTCAAAGAAAGGGGCCACGGTGTTTCTGTATCTCTATTATGTTGGTGCCGCTTCGGAACTTTTAAATATCTGGATATATCTCGAGAGCTACGCATCTGATCAAAAAATATCATAGAACATAAAAAGTAGGAAACTTAATTCTCTACAAAAAAGGTCTCTTAACATTTTGCCATAGCTCGCTTCGTTTCCGAGATATTTGCAGATTCAGCTCAAAGGAACGGGCCTGACGGACATATTTCGAGATACTTCTTCTTCTTGTTGTTCTTCCTCTGCACAGCTAAGCTGGAAGTGGCATTTGCAGCTCGCAATAGTGCAGAGTTATCTCAAAGAAAGGGGCCACGGTGTTTCTGTATCTCTATTATGTTGGTGCGGCTTCGGAACTTTTAAATATCTTGATATATCTCGAGAACTACGCATCTGATCAAAAAATATCATAGAACATAAAAAGTAGGAAACTTAATTCTCTACAAAAAAGGTCTCTTAACATTTTGCCATAGCTCGCTTCGTTTCCGAGATATTTGCAGATTTATCTCAAGGGAAGGGGCCTGACGGACATATTTCGAGATATTTCTTCTTCTTGTTGTTCTTCTTCTGCACAGCTAAACTGGAAGTGGCATTTCCAGCTCGCAATCGTGCAGAGTTATCTCAAAGAGAGGGGCCACGGTGTTTCTGTATCTCTATTATGTTGGTGCGGCTTCGGAACTTTTAAATATCTCGATATATCTCGAAAACTACGCTTCTGATCAAAAAATATCAGAGAACCTAAATTGTAGGATACATAATTCTCTACAAAAAAGGTCTCTTAACATTTTGCCATAGCTCGCTTCGTTTCCGAGATATTTGCAGATTTATCTCAAGGGAAGGGGCCTGACGGACATATTTCGAGATATTTCTTCTTCTTGTTGTTCTTCTTCTGCACAGCTAAGCTGGAAGTGGCATTTGCAGCTCGCAATAGTGCAGAGTTATCGCAAAGAAAGGGGCCACGGTGTTTCTGTATCTCTATTATGTTGGTGCGGCTTCGGAACTTTTAAATATCTTGATATATCTCGAGAACTACGAATCTGATCAAAAAATATCATAGAACATAAAAAGTAGGAAACCTAATTTTCTACAAAAAAGGTCTCTTAACATTTTGCCGTAGCTAGCTTCGTTTCCGAGATATTTGCAGATTTATCTCAAGGGAAGGGGCCTGACGGACATATTTCGAAATATTTCTTATTCTTGTTGTTCTTCTTCTGCACAGCTAAGCTGGAAGTGGCATTTGCAGCTCGCAATAGTGCAGAGTTATCTCAAAGAAAGGGGCCACGGTGTTTCTGTACCTCTATTATGTTGGTGCAGCTTCGGAGCTTTTAAATATCTTGATATATCTCGAGAACTACGCATCTGATCAAAAAATATCATAGAACATAAAAAGTAGGAAGCTTAATTCTCTACAAAAAAGGTCTCTTAACATTTTGCCATAGCTCGCTTCGTTTCCGAGATATTTGCAGATTTATCTCAAGGGAAGGGGCCTGACGGACATATTTCGAGATATTTCTTCTTCTTGTTGTTCTTCTTCTGCACAGCTAAGCTGGAAGTGGCATTTGCAGCGCGCAATAGTGCAGAGTTATCTCAAAGAAAGGGGCCACGGTGTTTCTGTATCTCTATTATGTTGGTGCGGCTTCGGAACTTTTAAATATCTTGATATATCTCGAAAACTACGCTTCTGATCAAAAAATATCAGAGAACGTAAATTGTAGGAAACATAATTCTCTACAAAAAAGGTCTCTTAACATTTTGCCATAGCTCGCTTCGTTTCCGAGATATTTGCAGATTTATCTCAAGGGAAGGGGCCTGACGGACATATTTCGAGATATTTCTTCTTCTTGTTGTTCTTCTTCTGCACAGCTAAGCTGGAAGTGGCATTTGCAGCTCGCAATAGTGCAGAGTTATCTCAAAGAAAGGGGCCACGGTGTTTCTGTATCTCTATTATGTTGGTGCGGCTTCGGAACTTTTAAATATCTTGATATATCTCGAGAACTACGCATCTGATCAAAAAATATCGTAGAACATAAAAAGTAGGAAACTTAATTCTCTACAAATAAGGTCTCTTAACATTTTGCCATAGCTCGCTTGGTTTCCGAGATATTTGCAGACTTATCTCAAGGGAAGGGGCCTGAGGGACATATTTCGAGATATTTCTTCTTCTTGTTGTTCTTCTTCTGCACAGCAAAGCTGGAAGTGGCATTTGCAGCTCGCAATAGTGCAGAGTTACCTCAAAGAAAGGGGCCACGGTGTTTCTGTATCTCTATTATGTTGGTGCCGCTTCGGAACTTTTAAATATCTGGATATATCTCGAGAACTACGCATCTGATCAAAAAATATCATAGAACATAAAAAGTAGGAAACTTAATTCTCTACAAAAAAGGTCTCTTAACATTTTGCCATAGCTCGCTTCGTTTCCGAGATATTTGCAGATTTATCTCAAGGGAAGGGGCCTGACGGACATATTTCGAGATATTTCTTCTTCTTGTTGTTCTTCTTCTGCACAGCTAAGCTGGAAGTGGCATTTGCAGCTCGCAGTAGTGCAGAGTTATCTCAAAGAAAGGGGCCACGGTGTTTCTGTATCTCTATTATGTTGGTGCGGCTTCGGAACTTTTAAATATCTGGATATATCTCGAGAACTACGCATCTGATCAAAAAATATCGTAGAACATAAAAAGTAGGAAACTTAATTCTCTACAAAAAAGGTCTCTCAACATTTTGCCATAGCTCGCTTCGTTTCCGAGATATTTGCAGGTTTATCTCAAGGGCAGGGTCCTGATGGACATATTTCGAGATATTTCTTCTTCTTGTTGTTCTTCTTCTGCACAACTAAACTGGAAGTGGCATTACCAGCTCGCAATCGTGCAGAGTTATCTCAAAGAAAGGGGCCACGGTGTTTCTGTATCTCTATTATGTTGGTGCGGCTTCGGAACTTTAAAATATCTTGATATATCTCGAGAACTACGCCTCTGATCGAAAAATATCATAGAACATAAAAAGTAGGAAACTTAATTGTCTACAAAAAAGGTCTCTTAACATTTTGCCATAGCTCGCTTCGTTTCCGAGATATTTGCAGATTTATCTCAAGGGAAGGGGCCTGACGGACATATTTCGAGATATTTCTTCTTCTTGTTGTTCTTCTTCTGCACAGCTAAGCTGGAAGTGGCATTTGCGGCTCGTACTAGTGCAGAGTTATCTCAAAGAAAGGAGCCACGGTGTTTCTGTATCTCTATTATGTTGGTGCGGCTTCGGAACTTTTAAATATCTCGATATATCTCGAAAACTACGCTTCTGATCAAAAAATATCATAGAACATAAATTGTAGGAAACATAATTCACTACAAAAAACGTCTCTTAACATTTTGCCATAGCTCGCTTCGTTTCCGAGATATTTGCAGATTCAGCTCAAAGGAACGGGCCTGACGGACATATTTCGAGATACTTCTTCTTCTTGTTGTCCTTCCTCTGCACAGCTAAGCTGGAAGTGGCATTTGCAGCTCGCAATAGTGCAGAGTTATCTCAAAGAAAGGGGCCACGGTGTTTCTGTATCTCTATTATGTTGGTGCGGCTTCGGAACTTTTAAATATCTTGATATATCTCGAGAACTACGCGTCTGATCAAAAAATATCATAGAACATAAAAAGTAGGAAACCTAATTTTCTACAAAAAAGGTCTCTTAACATTTTGCCGTAGCCCGGTTCGTTTCCGAGATATTTGCAGATTTATCTCAAGGGAAGGGGCCTGACGGACATATTTCGAAATATTTCTTATTCTTGTTGTTCTTCTTCTGCACAGCTAAGCTGGAAGTGGCATTTGCAGCTCGCAATAGTGCAGAGTTATCTCAAAGAGAGGGGCCACGGTGTTTCTGTATCTCTATTATGTTGGTGCGGCTTCGGAACTTTTAAATATCTTGATATATCTCGAGAACTACGCATCTGATCAAAAAATATCATAGAACATAAAAAGTAGGAAACTTAATTCTCTACAAAAAAGGTCTCTTAACATTTTGCCATAGCTCGCTTCGTTTCCGAGATATTTGCAGATTTATCTCAAGGGAAGGGTCCTGATGGACATATTTCGAGATATTTCTTCTTCTTGTTGTTCTTCTTCTGCACAGCTAAACTGGAAGTGGCATTTCCAGCTCGCAATCGTGCAGAGTTATCTCAAAGAAAGGGGCCACGGTGTTTCTGTATCTCTATTATGTTGGTGCGGCTTCGGAACTTTTAAATATCTTGATATATCTCGAGAACTACGCCTCTGATCGAAAAATATCATAGAACATAAAAAGTAGGAAACTTAATTCTCTACAAAAAAGGTCTCTTAACATTTTGCCATAGCTCGCTTCGTTTCCGAGATATTTGCAGATTCAGCTCAAAGGAACGGGCCTGACGGACATATTTCGAGATACTTCTTCTTCTTGTTGTTCTTCCTCTGCACAGCTAAGCTGGAAGTGGCATTTGCAGCTCGCAATAGTGCAGAGTTATCTCAAAGAAAGGGGCCACGGTGTTTCTGTATCTCTATTATGTTGGTGCGGCTTCGGAACTTTTAAATATCTTGATATATCTCGAGAACTACGCATCTGATCAAAAAATATCATACAACATAAAATGTAGGAAACCTAATTTTCTACAAAAAAGGTCTCTTAACGTTTTGCCGTAGCTCGCTTCGTTTCCGATATATTTGCAGATTTATCTCAAGGGAAGGGGCCTGACGGACATATTTCGAAATATTTCTTATTCTTGTTGTTCTTCTTCTGCACAGCTAAGCTGGAAATGGCATTTGCAGCTCGCAATAGTGCAGAGTTATCTCAAAGAAAGGGGCCACGGTGTTTCTGTATCTCTATTATGTTGGTGCGGCTTCGGAACTTTTAAATATCTTGATATATCTCGAGAACTACGCATCCGATCAAAAAATATCATAGAACATAAAAAGTAGGAAACTTAATTCTCTACAAAAAAGGTCTCTTAACATTTTGCCATAGCTCGCTTCGTTTCCGAGATATTTGCAGATTTATCTCGAGGGAAGGGGCCTGACGGACATATTTCGAGATATTTCTTCTTCTTGTTTTTCTTCTTCTGCACAGCTAAGCTGGAAGCGGCATTTGCGGCTCGCGCTAGTGCAGAGTTATATCAAAGAAAGGGGCCACGGTGTTTCTGTATCTCTATTATGTTGGTGCGGCCTCGGATCTTTTAAGTATCTCGATATATCTCGAAAACTACGCATCTGATCAAAAAATATCATAGAACATAAATTGTAGGAAACATAATTGTCTACAAAAAAGGTCTCTTAACATTTTGCCATAGCTCGCTTCGTTTCCGAGATATTTGCAGATATATCTCAAGGGAAGGGGCCTGACGGACATATTTCGAGATATTTCTTCTTCTTGTTGTTCTTCTTCTGCACAGCTAAGCTGGAAGTGGCATTTGCAGCTCGCAATAGTGCAGAGTTATCTCAAAGAAAGGGGCCACGGTGTTTCTGTATCTCTATTATGTTGGTGCGGCTTCGGAACTTTTAAATATCTTGATATATCTCGAGAACTACGCGTCTGATCAAAAAATATCATAGAACATAAAAAGTGGGAAACTTAATTCTCTACAAAAAGGGTCTCTTAACATTTTGCCATAGCTCGCTTCGTTTCCGAGATATTTGCAGATTTATCTCAAGGGAAGGGGCCTGACGGACATATTTCGAGATATTTCTTCTTCTTGTTGTTCTTCTTCTGCACAGCTAAGCTGGAAGTGGCATTTGCAGCGCGCATTAGTGCAGAGTTATCTCAAAGAAAGGGGCCACGGTGTTTCTGTATCTCTATTATGTTGGTGCGGCTTCGGAACTTTTAAATATCTTGATATATCTCGAGAACTACGCATCTGATCAAAAAATATCATAGAACATAAAAAGTAGGAAACTTAATTCTCTACAAAAAAGGTCTCTTAACATTTTGCCATAGCTCGCTTCGTTTCCGAGATATTTACAGATTTATCTCAAGGGAAGGGGCCTGACGGACATATTTCGAGATATTTCTTCTTCTTGTTGTTCTTCTTCTGCACAGCTAAGCTGGAAGTGGCATTTGCAGCTCGCAATAGTGCAGAGTTATCGCAAAGAAAGGGGCCACGGTGTTTCTGTATCTCTATTATGTTGGTGCGGCTTCGGAACTTTTAAATATCTTGATATATCTCGAGAACTACGCATCTGATCAAAAAATATCATAGAACATAAAAAGTAGGAAACCTAATTTTCTACAAAAAAGGTCTCTTAACGTTTTGCCGTAGCTCGCTTCGTTTCCGAGATATTTGCAGATTTATCTCAAGGGAAGGGGCCTGACGGACATATTTCGAAATATTTCTTATTCTTGTTGTTCTTCTTCTGCACAGCTAAGCTGGAAATGGCATTTGCAGCTCGCAATAGTGCAGAGTTATCTCAAAGAAAGGGGCCACGGTGTTTCTGTATCTCTATTATGTTGGTGCGGCCTCGGATCTTTTAAGTATCTCGATATATCTCGAAAACTACGCATCTGATCAAAAAATATCATAGAACATAAACTGTAGGAAACATAATTGTCTACAAAAAAGGTCTCTTAACATTTTGCCATAGCTCGCTTCGTTTCCGAGATATTTGCAGATATATCTCAAGGGAAGGGGCCTGACGGACATATTTCGAGATATTTCTTCTTCTTGTTGTTCTTCTTCTGCACAGCTAAGCTGGAAGTGGCATTTGCAGCTCGCAATAGTGCAGAGTTATCTCAAAGAAAGGGGCCACGGTGTTTCTGTATCTCTATTATGTTGGTGCGGCTTCGGAACTTTTAAATATCTTGATATATCTCGAGAACTACGCGTCTGATCAAAAAATATCATAGAACATAAAAAGTGGGAAACTTAATTCTCTACAAAAAGGGTCTCTTAACATTTTGCCATAGCTCGCTTCGTTTCCGAGATATTTGCAGATTTATCTCAAGGGAAGGGGCCTGACGGACATATTTCGAGATATTTCTTCTTCTTGTTGTTCTTCTTCTGCACAGCTAAGCTGGAAGTGGCATTTGCAGCGCGCATTAGTGCAGAGTTATCTCAAAGAAAGGGGCCACGGTGTTTCTGTATCTCTATTATGTTGGTGCGGCTTCGGAACTTTTAAATATCTTGATATATCTCGAGAACTACGCATCTGATCAAAAAATATCATAGAACATGAAAAGTAGGAAACTTAATTCTCTACAAAAAAGGTCTCTTAACATTTTGCCATAGCTCTCTTCGTTTCCGAGATATTTGCAGATTTATCTCAAGGGAAGGGGCCTGACGGACATATTTCGAGATATTTCTTCTTCTTGTTGTTCTTCTTCTGCACAGCTAAGCTGGAAGTGGCATTTGCAGGTCGCAATAGTGCAGAATTATCTCAAAGAAAGGGGCCACGGTGTTTCTGTATCTCTATTATGTTGGTGCGGCTTCGGAACTTTTAAATATCTTGATATATCTCGAGAACTACGCATCTGATCAAAAAATATCATAGAACATAAAAAGTAGGAAACTTAATTCTCTACAAAAAAGGTCTCTTAACATTTTGCCATAGCTCGCTTCGTTTCCGAGATATTTGCAGATTTATCTCAAGGGAAGGGGCCTAACGGACATATTTCGAGATATTTCTTCTTCTTGTTGTCCTTCTTCTGCACAGCTAAACTGGAAGTGGCATTTCCAGCTCGCAATAGTGCAGAGTTATCTCAAAGAGAGGGGCCACGGTGTTTCTGTATCTCTATTATGTTGGTGCGGCTTCGGAACTTTTAAATATCTTGATATATCTCGAGAACTACGCATCTGATCAAAAAATATCATAGAACATAAATTGTAGGAAACATAATTCTCTACAAAAAACGTCTCTTATCATTTTGCCATAGCTCGCTTCGTTTCCGAGATATTTGCAGATTTATCTCAAGGAAAGGGGCCTGACGGTCATATTTCGAGATATTTCTTCTTCTTGTTGTTCTTCTTCTGCACAGCTAAGCTGAAAGTGGCATTTGCGGCTCGCACTAGTGCAGAGTTATCTCAAAGAAAGGGGCCACGGTGTTTCTGTATCCCTATTATGTTGGTGCGGCTTCGGAACTTTTAAATATCTCGATATATCTCGAAAACTACGCTTCTGATCAAAAAATATCATAGAAGATAAATTGTAGGAAACATAATTCTCTACAAAAAACGTCTCTTATCATTTTGCCATAGCTCGCTTCGTTTCCGAGATATTTGCAGATTCAGCTCAAAGGAACTGGCCTGACGGACATATTTCGAGATATTTCTTCTTCTTGTTGTTCTTCCTCTGCACAGCTAAGCTGGAAGTGGCATTTACTGCTCGCAATAGTGCAGAGTTATCTCAAAGAAAGGGGCCACGGTGTTTCTGTATCTCTATTATGTTGGTGCGGCTTCGGAACTTTTAAATATCTTGATATATCTCGAGAACTACGCATCTGATCAAAAAATATCATAGAACATAAAAAGTAGGAAAGTTAATTCTCTACAAAAAAGGTCTCTTAACATTTTGCCATAGCTCGCTTCGTTTCCGAGATATTTGCAGATTTATCTCAAGGGAAGGGGCCTGACGGACATATTTCGAGATATTTCTTCTTCTTGTTGTTCTTCTTCTGCACTGCTAAGCTGGAAGTGGCATTTGCGGCTCGCACTAGTGCAGAGTTATCTCAAAGAAAGGGGCCACGGTGTTTCTGTATCCCTATTATGTTGGTGCGGCTTCGGAACTTTTAAATATCTCGATATATCTCGAAAACTACGCTTCTGGTCAAAAAATATCATAGAACATAAATTGTAGGAAACAGAATTCTCTACAAAAAAGGTCTCTTAACATTTTGCCATAGCTCGCTTCGTTTCCGAGATATTTGCAGATTTATCTCAAGGGAAGGGGCCTGACGGACATATTTCGAGATATTTCTTCTTCTTGTTGTTCTTCTTCTGCACAGCTAAGCTGGAAGTGGCTTTTGCGGCTCGCACTAGTGCAGAGTTATCTCAAAGAAAGGGGCCACGGTGTTTCTGTATCCCTATTATGTTGGTGCGGCTTCGGAACTTTTAAATATCTCGATATATCTCGAAAACTACGCTTCTGATCAAAAAATATCATAGAACATAAATTGTAGGAAACATAATTCTCTACAAAAAACGTCTCTTAACATTTTGCCATAGCTCGCTTCGTTTCCGAGATATTTGCAGATTCAGCTCAAAGGAACTGGCCTGACGGACATATTTCGAGATATTTCTTCTTCTTGTTGTTCTTCCTCTGCACAGCTAAGCTGGAAGTGGCATTTGCAGCTCGCAATAGTGCAGAGTTATCTCAAAGAAAGGGGCCACGGTGTTTCTGTATCTCTATTATGTTGGTGCGGCTTCGGAACTTTTAAATATCTTGATATATCTCGAGAACTACGCATCTGATCAAAAAATATCATAGAACATAAAAAGTAGGAAACTTAATTCTCTACAAAAAAGGTCTCTTAACATTTCGCCATAGCTCGCTTCGTTTCCGAGATATTTGCAGATTTATCTCAAGGGAAGGGGCCTGACGGACATATTTCGAGATATTTCTTCTTCTTGTTGTTCTTCTTCTGCACAGCTAAGCTGGAAGTGGCATTTACAGCTCGCAATCGTGCAGAGTTATCTCAAAGAAAGGGGCCACGGTGTTTCTGTATCTCTTATTATGTTGGTGCGGCTTCGGAACTTTTAAATATCTTGATATATCTCGAGAACTACGCATCTGATCAAAAAATATCATAGAACATAAAAAGTAGGAAACTTAATTCTCTACAAAAAAGGTCTCTTAACATTTCGCCATAGTTCGCTTCGTTTCCGAGATATTTGCAGATTTATCTCAAGGGAAGGGGCCTGACGGACATATTTCGAGATATTTCTTCTTCTTGTTGTTCTTCTTCTGCACAGCTAAGCTGGAAGTGGCATTTGCGGCTCGCACTAGTGCAGAGTTATCTCAAAGAATGGGGCCACGGTGTTTCTGTATCCCTATTATGTTGGTGCGGCTTCGGAACTTTTAAATATCTCGATATATCTCGAAAACTACGCTTCTGATCAAAAAATATCATAGAAGATAAATTGTAGGAAACATAATTCTCTACAAAAAACGTCTCTTATCATTTTGCCATAGCTCGCTTCGTTTCCGAGATATTTGCAGATTCAGCTCAAAGGAACTGGCCTGACGGACATATTTCGAGATATTTCTTCTTCTTGTTGTTCTTCCTCTGCACAGCTAAGCTGGAAGTGGCATTTACTGCTCGCAATAGTGCAGAGTTATCTCAAAGAAAGGGGCCACGGTGTTTCTGTATCTCTATTATGTTGGTGCGGCTTCGGAACTTTTAAATATCTTGATATATCTCGAGAACTACGCATCTGATCAAAAAATATCATAGAACATAAAAAGTAGGAAAGTTAATTCTCTACAAAAAAGGTCTCTTAACATTTTGCCATAGCTCGCTTCGTTTCCGAGATATTTGCAGATTTATCTCAAGGGAAGGGGCCTGACGGACATATTTCGAGATATTTCTTCTTCTTGTTGTTCTTCTTCTGCACTGCTAAGCTGGAAGTGGCATTTGCGGCTCGCACTAGTGCAGAGTTATCTCAAAGAAAGGGGCCACGGTGTTTCTGTATCCCTATTATGTTGGTGCGGCTTCGGAACTTTTAAATATCTCGATATATCTCGAAAACTACGCTTCTGGTCAAAAAATATCATAGAACATAAATTGTAGGAAACAGAATTCTCTACAAAAAAGGTCTCTTAACATTTTGCCATAGCTCGCTTCGTTTCCGAGATATTTGCAGATTTATCTCAAGGGAAGGGGCCTGACGGACATATTTCGAGATATTTCTTCTTCTTGTTGTTCTTCTTCTGCACAGCTAAGCTGGAAGTGGCTTTTGCGGCTCGCACTAGTGCAGAGTTATCTCAAAGAAAGGGGCCACGGTGTTTCTGTATCCCTATTATGTTGGTGCGGCTTCGGAACTTTTAAATATCTCGATATATCTCGAAAACTACGCTTCTGATCAAAAAATATCATAGAACATAAATTGTAGGAAACATAATTCTCTACAAAAAACGTCTCTTAACATTTTGCCATAGCTCGCTTCGTTTCCGAGATATTTGCAGATTCAGCTCAAAGGAACTGGCCTGACGGACATATTTCGAGATATTTCTTCTTCTTGTTGTTCTTCCTCTGCACAGCTAAGCTGGAAGTGGCATTTGCAGCTCGCAATAGTGCAGAGTTATCTCAAAGAAAGGGGCCACGGTGTTTCTGTATCTCTATTATGTTGGTGCGGCTTCGGAACTTTTAAATATCTTGATATATCTCGAGAACTACGCATCTGATCAAAAAATATCATAGAACATAAAAAGTAGGAAACTTAATTCTCTACAAAAAAGGTCTCTTAACATTTCGCCATAGCTCGCTTCGTTTCCGAGATATTTGCAGATTTATCTCAAGGGAAGGGGCCTGACGGACATATTTCGAGATATTTCTTCTTCTTGTTGTTCTTCTTCTGCACAGCTAAGCTGGAAGTGGCATTTACAGCTCGCAATCGTGCAGAGTTATCTCAAAGAAAGGGGCCACGGTGTTTCTGTATCTCTTATTATGTTGGTGCGGCTTCGGAACTTTTAAATATCTTGATATATCTCGAGAACTACGCATCTGATCAAAAAATATCATAGAACATAAAAAGTAGGAAACTTAATTCTCTACAAAAAAGGTCTCTTAACATTTCGCCATAGTTCGCTTCGTTTCCGAGATATTTGCAGATTTATCTCAAGGGAAGGGG
Source organism: Osmia lignaria lignaria (assembly GCF_051020975.1). Classification (NCBI taxonomy): domain Eukaryota; kingdom Metazoa; phylum Arthropoda; class Insecta; order Hymenoptera; family Megachilidae; genus Osmia; species Osmia lignaria. The sequence goes on along the minus strand of NW_027478178.1, from coordinate 452,712 downwards.
CCTGACGGACATATTTCGAGATATTTCTTCTTCTTGTTGTTCTTCTTCTGCACAGCTAAGCTGGAAGTGGCATTTGCGGCTCGCACTAGTGCAGAGTTATCTCAAAGAATGGGGCCACGGTGTTTCTGTATCCCTATTATGTTGGTGCGGCTTCGGAACTTTTAAATATCTCGATATATCTCGAAAACTACGCTTCTAATCAAAAAATATCATAGAACATAAATTGTAGGAAACATAATTCTCTACAAAAAACGTCTCTTAACATTTTGCCATAGCTCGCTTCGTTTCCGAGATATTTGCAGATTCAGCTCAAAGGAACTGGCCTGACGGACATATTTCGAGATATTTCTACTTCTTGTTGTTCTTCCTCTGCACAGCTAAGCTGGAAGTGGCATTTGCAGCTCGCAATAGTGCAGAGTTATCTCAAAGAAAGGGGCCACGGTGTTTCTGTATCTCTATTATGTTGGTGCGGCTTCGGAACTTTTAAATATCTTGATATATCTCGAGAACTACGCATCTGATCAAAAAATATCATCGAACATAAAAAGTAGGAAACTTAATTCTCTACAAAAAAGGTCTCTTAACATTTTGCCATAGCTCGCTTCGTTTCCGAGATATTTGCAGATTCAGCTCAAAGGAACTGGCCTGACGGACATATTTCGAGATATTTCTTCTTCTTGTTGTTCTTCCTCTGCACAGCTAAGCTGGAAGTGGCATTTGCAGCTCGCAATAGTGCAGAGTTATCTCAGAGAAAGGGGCCACGGTGTTTCTGTATCTGTATTATGTTGGTGCGGCTTCGGAACTTTTAAATATCTTGATATATCTCGAGATCTACGCATCTCATCAAAAAATATCATAGAACATAAAAAGTAGGAAACTTAATTCTCTACAAAAAAGGTCTCTTAACATTTTGCCATAGCTCTCTTCGTTTCCGAGATATTTGCAGATTTATCTCAAGGGAAGGGGCCTGACGGACATATTTCGAGATATTTCTTCTTCTTGATGTTCTTCTTCTGCACAGCTAAGCTGGAAGCGGCATTTGCAGCTCGCAATAGTGCAGAGTTATCTCAAAGAAAGGGGCCACGGTGTTTCTGTATCTCTATTATGTTGGTGCGGCTTTGGAACTTTTAAATATCTCGATATATCTCGAAAACTACGCTTCTCACCAAAAAATATCATAGAACATAAATTGTACGAAACATAATTCTCTACAAAAAAGGTCACCTAACATTTTGCCATAGCTCGCTTCGTTTCCGAGATATTTGCAGATATATCTCAAGGGAAGGGGCCTGACGGACATATTTCGAGATATTTCTTCTTCTTGTTGTTCTTCTTCTGCACAGCTAAGCTGGAAGTGGCATTTACAGCTCGCAATAGTGCAGAGTTATCTCAAAGAAAGGGGCCACGGTGTTTCTGTATCTCTATTATGTTGGTGCGGCTTCGGAACTTTCAAATATCTTGATATATCTCGAGAACTACGCATCTGATCAAAAAATATCATAGAACATAAAAAGTAGGAAACTTAATTCTCTACAAAAAAGGTCTCTTAACATTTTGCCATAGTTCGCTTCGTTTCCGAGATATTTGCAGATATATCTCAAGGGAAGGGGCCTGACGGACATATTTCGAGATATTTCTTCTTCTTGTTGTTCTTCTTCTGCACAGCTAAGCTGGAAGTGGCATTTGCGGCTCGCACTAGTGCAGAGTTATCTCAACGAAAGGGGCCACGGTGTTTCTGTATCTCTATTATGTTGGTGCGGCTTCGGAACTTTTAAATATCTCGATATATCTCGAAAACTACGCTTCTGATCAAAAAATATCATAGAACATAAATTGTAGGAAACATAATTCTCTACAAAAAAGGTCTCTTAACATTTTGCCATAGCTCGCTTCGTTTCCGAGATATTTGCAGATATATCTCAAGGAAAGGGGCCTGACGGACATATTTCGAGATATTTCTTCTTCTTGTTGTTCTTCTTCTGCACAGCTAAGCTGGAAGTGGCATTTACAGCTCGCAATAGTGCAGAGTTATCTCAAAGAAAGGGGCCACGGTGTTTCTGTATCTCTATTATGTTGGTGCGGCTTCGGAACTTTTAAATATCTTGATATATCTCGAGAACTACGCATCAGATCAAAAAATATCATAGAACATAAAAAGTAGGAAACTTAATTCTCTACAAAAAAGGTCTCTTAACATTTTGCCATAGCTCTCTTCGTTTCCGAGATATTTGCAGATTTATCTCAAGGGAAGGGGCATGACGGACATATTTCGAGATATTTCTTCTTCTTGTTGTTCTTCTTCTGCACAGCTAAGCTGGAAGTGGCATTGGCGGCTCGCACTAGTGCAGAGTTATCTCAAAGAAAGGGGCCACGGTGTTTCTGTATCTCTATTATGTTGGTGCGGCTTTGGAACTTTTAAATATCTCGATATATCTCGAAAACTACGCTTCTGATCAAAAAATATCATAGAACATAAATTGTAGGAAACATAATTCTCTACAAAAAAGGTCTCTTAACATTTTGCCATAGCTCGCTTCGTTTCCGAGATATTTGCAGATATATCTCAAGGGAAGGGGCCTGACGGACATATTTCGAGATATGTCTTCTTCTTGTTGTTCTTCTTCTGCACAGCTAAGCTGGAAGTGGCATTTACAGCTCGCAATAGTGCAGAGTTATTTCAAAGAAAGGGGCCACGGTGTTTCTGTATCTCTATTATGTTGGTGCGGCTTCGGAACTTTTAAATATCTTGATATATCTCGAGAACTACGCATCTGATCAAAAAATATCATAGAACATAAAAAGTAGGAAACTTAATTCTCTACAAAAAAGGTCTCTTAACATTTTGCCATAGCTCGCTTCGTTTCCGAGATATTTGCAGATTTATCTCAAGGGAAGGGGCCTAACGGACATATTTCGAGATATTTCTTCTTCTTGTTGTTCTCCTTCTGCACAGCTAAACTGGAAGTGGCATTTCCAGCTCGCAATAGTGCAGGGTTATCTCAAAGAGAGGGGCCACGGTGTTTCTGTATCTCTATTATGTTGGTGCGGCTTCGGAACTTTTAAATATCTTGATATATCTCGAGAACTACGCATCTGATCAAAAAATATCATAGAACATAAAAAGTAGGAAACTTAATTCTCTACAAAAAAGGTCTCCGAACATTTTGCCATAGCTCGCTTCGTTTCCGAGATATTTGCAGATTTATCTCAAGGGAAGGGGCCTGACGGACATATTTCGAAATATTTCTTCTTCTTGTTGTTCTTCTTCTGCACAGCTAAGCTGGAAGTGGCATTTGCGGCTCGCACTAGTGCAGAGTTATCTCAAAGAAAGGGGCCACGGTGTTTCTGTATCCCTATTATGTTGGTGCGGCTTCGGAACTTTTAAATATCTCGATATATCTCGAAAACTACGCTTCTGATCAAAAAATATCATAGAACATAAATTGTAGGAAACATAATTCTCTACAAAAAACGTCTCTTAACATTTTGCCATAGCTCGCTTCGTTTCCGAGATATTTGCAGATTCAGCTCAAAGGAACTGGCCTGACGGACATATTTCGAGATATTTCTTCTTCTTGTTGTTCTTCCTCTGCACAGCTAAGCTGGAAGTGGCATTTGCAGCTCGCAATAGTGCAGAGTTATCTGTAAGAAAGGGGCCACGGTGTTTCTGTATCTCTATTATGTTGGTGCGGCTTCGGAACTTTTAAATATCATGATATATCTCGAGAACTACGCATCTGATCAAAAAATATCATAGAACATAAAAAGTAGGAAACTTAATTCTCTACAAAAAAGGTCTCTTAACATTTTACCATAGCTCGCTTCGTTTCCGAGATATTTGCAGATTTATCTCAAGGGAAGGGGCCTGACGGACATATTTCGAGATATTTCTTCTTCTTGTTGTTCTTCTTCTGCACAGCTGAGCTGGAAGTGGCATTTGCGGCTCGCACTAGTGCAGAGTTATCTCAAAGAAAGGGGCCACCGTGTTTCTGTATCTCTATTATGTTGGTGCGGCTTCGGAACTTTTAAATATCTCGATATATCTCGAAAACTACGCTTCTGATCAAAAAATATCATAGAACATAAATTGTAGGAAACATAATTCTCTACAAAAAAGGTCTCTTAACATTTTGCCATAGCTCGCTTCGTTTCCGAGATATTTGCAGATTTATCTCAAGGGAAGGGGCCTGACGGACATATTTCGAGATATTTCTTCTTCTTGTTGTTCTTCTTCTGCACAGCTAAGCTGGAAGTGGCATTGGCGGCTCGCACTAGTGCAGAGTTATCTCAAAGAAAGGGGCCACGGTGTTTCTGTATCTCTATTATGTTGGTGCGGCTTTGGAACTTTTAAATATCTCGATATATCTCGAAAACTACGCTTCTGATCAAAAAATATCATAGAACATAAATTGTAGGAAACATAATTCTCTACAAAAAAGGTCTCTTAACATTTTGCCATAGCTCGCTTCGTTTCCGAGATATTTGCAGATATATCTCAAGGGAAGGGGCCTGACGGACATATTTCGAGATATGTCTTCTTCTTGTTGTTCTTCTTCTGCACAGCTAAGCTGGAAGTGGCATTTACAGCTCGCAATAGTGCAGAGTTATTTCAAAGAAAGGGGCCACGGTGTTTCTGTATCTCTATTATGTTGGTGCGGCTTCGGAACTTTTAAATATCTTGATATATCTCGAGAACTACGCATCTGATCAAAAAATATCATAGAACATAAAAAGTAGGAAACTTAATTCTCTACAAAAAAGGTCTCTTAACATTTTGCCATAGCTCGCTTCGTTTCCGAGATATTTGCAGATTTATCTCAAGGGAAGGGGCCTAACGGACATATTTCGAGATATTTCTTCTTCTTGTTGTTCTTCTTCTGCACAGCTAAACTGGAAGTGGCATTTCCAGCTCGCAATAGTGCAGAGTTATCTCAAAGAGAGGGGCCACGGTGTTTCTGTATCTCTATTATGTTGGTGCGGCTTCGGAACTTTTAAATATCTTGATATATCTCGAGAACTACGCATCTGATCAAAAAATATCATAGAACATAAAAAGTAGGAAACTTAATTCTCTACAAAAAAGGTCTCTTAACATTTTGCCATAGTTCGCTTCGTTTCCGAGATATTTGCAGATATATCTCAAGGGAAGGGGCCTGACGGACATATTTCGAGATATTTCTTCTTCTTGTTGTTCTTCTTCTGCACAGCTAAGCTGGAAGTGGCATTTGCGGCTCGCACTAGTGCAGAGTTATCTCAAAGAAAGGGGCCACGGTGTTTCTGTATCCCTATTATGTTGGTGCGGCTTCGGAACTTTTAAATATCTCGATATATCTCGAAAACTACGCTTCTGATCAAAAAATATCATAGAACATAAATTGTAGGAAACATAATTCTCTACAAAAAAGGTCTCTTAACATTTTGCCATAGCTCGCTTCGTTTCCGAGATATTTGCAGATTTATCTCAAGGGAAGGGGCCTGACGGACATATTTCGAGATATTTCTTCTTCTTGTTGTTCTTCTTCTGCACAGCTAAGCTGGAAGTGGCATTGGCGGCTCGCACTAGTGCAGAGTTATCTCAAAGAAAGGGGCCACGGTGTTTCTGTATCTCTATTATGTTGGTGCGGCTTTGGAACTTTTAAATATCTCGATATATCTCGAAAACTACGCTTCTGATCAAAAAATATCATAGAACATAAATTGTAGGAAACATAATTCTCTACAAAAAAGGTCTCTTAACATTTTGCCATAGCTCGCTTCGTTTCCGAGATATTTGCAGATATATCTCAAGGGAAGGGGCCTGACGGACATATTTCGAGATATGTCTTCTTCTTGTTGTTCTTCTTCTGCACAGCTAAGCTGGAAGTGGCATTTACAGCTCGCAATAGTGCAGAGTTATTTCAAAGAAAGGGGCCACGGTGTTTCTGTATCTCTATTATGTTGGTGCGGCTTCGGAACTTTTAAATATCTTGATATATCTCGAGAACTACGCATCTGATCAAAAAATATCATAGAACATAAAAAGTAGGAAACTTAATTCTCTACAAAAAAGGTCTCTTAACATTTTGCCATAGCTCGCTTCGTTTCCGAGATATTTGCAGATTTATCTCAAGGGAAGGGGCCTAACGGACATATTTCGAGATATTTCTTCTTCTTGTTGTTCTGCTTCTGCACAGCTAAACTGGAAGTGGCATTTCCAGCTCGCAATAGTGCAGGGTTATCTCAAAGAGAGGGGCCACGGTGTTTCTGTATCTCTATTATGTTGGTGCGGCTTCGGAACTTTTAAATATCTTGATATATCTCGAGAACTACGCATCTGATCAAAAAATATCATAGAACATAAATTGTAGGAAACATAATTCTCTACAAAAAAGGTCTCTTAACATTTTGCCATAGCTCGCTTCGTTTCCGAGATATTTGCAGATTTATCTCAAGGGAAGGGGCCTGACGGACATATTTCGAGATATTTCTTCTTCTTGTTGTTCTTCTTCTGCACAGCTAAGCTGGAAGTGGCATTTACAGCTCGCAATAGTGCAGAGTTATTTCAAAGAAAGGGGCCACGGTGTTTCTGTATCTCTATTATGTTGGTGCGGCTTCGGAACTTTTAAATATCTTGATATATCTCGAGAACTACGCATCTGATCAAAAAATATCATAGAACATAAAAAGTAGGAAACTTAATTCTCTACAAAAAAGGTCTCTTAACATTTTGCCATAGCTCGCTTCGTTTCCGAGATATTTGCAGATTTATCTCAAGGGAAGGGGCCTAACGGACATATTTCGAGATATTTCTTCTTCTTGTTGTTCTCCTTCTGCACAGCTAAACTGGAAGTGGCATTTCCAGCTCGCAATAGTGCAGGGTTATCTCAAAGAGAGGGGCCACGGTGTTTCTGTATCTCTATTATGTTGGTGCGGCTTCGGAACTTTTAAATATCTTGATATATCTCGAGAACTACGCATCTGATCAAAAAATATCATAGAACATAAAAAGTAGGAAACTTAATTCTCTACAAAAAAGGTCTCCTAACATTTTGCCATAGCTCGCTTCGTTTCCGAGATATTTGCAGATTTATCTCAAGGGAAGGGGCCTGACGGACATATTTCGAGATATTTCTTCTTCTTGTTGTTCTTCTTCTGCACAGCTAAGCTGGAAGTGGCATTTGCGGCTCGCACTAGTGCAGAGTTATCTCAAAGAAAGGGGCCACGGTGTTTCTGTATCCCTATTATGTTGGTGCGGCTTCGGAACTTTTAAATATCTCGATATATCTCGAAAACTACGCTTCTGATCAAAAAATATCATAGAACATAAATTGTAGGAAACATAATTCTCTACAAAAAAGGTCTCTTAACATTTTGCCATAGCTCGCTTCGTTTCCGAGATATTTGCAGATTTATCTCAAGGGAAGGGGCCTAACGGACATATTTCGAGATATTTCTTCTTCTTGTTGTTCTTCTTCTGCACAGCTAAACTGGAAGTGGCATTTCCAGCTCGCAATAGTGCAGAGTTATCTCAAAGAGAGGGGCCACGGTGTTTCTGTATCTCTATTATGTTGGTGCGGTTTCGGAACTTTTAAATATCTTGATATATCTCGAGAACTACGCATCTGATCAAAAAATATCATAGAACATAAAAAGTAGGAAACTTAATTCTCTACAAAAAAGGTCTCTTAACATTTTGCCATAGCTAGCTTCGTTTCCGAGATATTTGCAGATTTATCTCAAGGGAAGGGGCCTGACGGACATATTTCGAGATATTTCTTCTTCTTGTTGTTCTTCTTCTGCACAGCTAAGCTGGAAGTGGCATTTGCGGCTCGCACTAGTGCAGAGTTATCTCAAAGAAAGGGGCCACGGTGTTTCTGTATCCCTATTATGTTGGTGCGGCTTCGGAACTTTTAAATATCTCGATATATCTCGAAAACTACGCTTCTGATCAAAAAATATCATAGAACATAGATTGTAGGAAACATAATTCTCTACAAAAAACGTCTCTTAACATTTTGCCATAGCTCGCTTCGTTTCCGAGATATTTGCAGATTTATCTCAAGGGAAGGGGCCTGACGGACATATTTCGAGATATTTCTTCTTCTTGTTGTTCTTCTTCTGCACAGCTAAGCTGGAAGTGGCATTTGCGGCTCGCACTAGTGCAGAGTTATCTCAAAGAAAGGGGCCACGGTGTTTCTGTATCTCTATTATGTTGGTGCGGCTTCGGAACTTTTAAATACCTCGATATATCTCGAAACCTACGCTTCTGATCAAAAAATATCATAGAACATAAATTGTAGGAAACATAATTCTCTACAAAAAAGGTCTCTTAACATTTTGCCATAGCTCGCTTCGTTTCCGAGATATTTGCAGATTTATCTCAAGGGATGGGGCCTAACGGACATATTTCGAGATATTCCTTCTTCTTGTTGTTCTTCTTCTGCACAGCTAAACTGGAAGTGGCATTTCCAGCTCGCAATAGTGCAGAGTTATCTCAAAGAGAGGGGCCACGGTGTTTCTGTATCTCTATTATGTTGGTGCGGCTTCGGAACTTTTAAATATCTTGATATATCTCGAGAGCTACGCGTCTGATCAAAAAATATCATAGAACATAAAAAGTAGGAAACTTAATTCTCTACAAAAAAGGTCTCTTAACATTTTGCCATAGCTCGCTTCGTTTCCGAGATATTTGCAGATTTATCTCAAGGGAAGGGGCCTAACGGACATATTTCGAGATATTTCTTCTTCTTGTTGTTCTTCTTCTGCACAGCTAAACTGGAAGTGGCATTTCCAGCTCGCAATAGTGCAGAGTTATCTCAAAGAGAGGGGCCACGGTGTTTCTGTATCTCTATTATGTTGGTGCGGCTTCGGAACTTTTAAATATCTTGATATATCTCGAGAACTACGCATCTGATCAAAAAATATCATAGAACATAAAAAGTAGGAAACCTAATTCTCTACAAAAAAGGTCTCTTAACATTTTACCATAGCTCGCTTCGTTTCCGAGATATTTGCAGATTTATCTCAAGGGAAGGGGCCTGACGGACATATTTCGAGATATTTCTCCTTCTTGTTGTTCTTCTTCTGCACAGCTAAGCTAGAAGTGGCATTTGCGTCTCGCACTAGTGCAGAGTTATCTCAAAGAAAGGGGCCACGGTGTTTCTGTATCTCTATTATGTTGGTGCGGCTTCGGAACTTTTAAATATCTTGATATATCTCGAGAACTACGCATCTGATTAAAAAATATCATAGAACATAAAAAGTAGGAAACTTAATTCTCTACAAAAAAGGTCTCTTAACATTTTGCCATAGCTCGCTTTGTTTCCGAGATATTTGCAGATTTATCTCAAGGGAAGGGGCCTGACGGACATATTTCGAGATATTTCTTCTTCTTGTTGTTCTTCTTCTGCACAGCTAAGCTGGAAGTGGCATTTGCGGCTCGCACTAGTGCAGAGTTATCTCAAAGAAAGGGGCCACGGTGTTTCTGTATCCCTATTATGTTGGTGCGGCTTCGGAACTTTTAAATATCTCGATATATCTCGAAAACTACGCTTCTGATCAAAAAATATCATAGAACATAAATTGTAGGAAACATAATTCTCTACAAAAAAGGTCTCTTAACATTTTGCCATAGCTCGCTTCGTTTCCGAGATATTTGCAGATTTATCTCAAGGGAAGGGGCCTGACGGACATATTTCGAGATATTTCTTCTTCTTGTTGTTCTTCTTCTGCACAGCTAAACTGGAAGTGGCATTTCCAGCTCGCAATAGTGCAGAGTTATCTCAAAGAGAGGGGCCACGGTGTTTCTGTATCTCTATTATGTTGGTGCGGCTTCGGAACTTTTAAATATCTTGATATATCTCGAGAACTACGCATCTGATCAAAAAATATCATAGAACATAAAAAGTAGGAAACTTAATTCTCTACAAAAAAGCTCTCAACATTTTGCCATAGCTCGCTTCGTTTCCGAGATATTTGCAGATTTATCTCAAGGGAAGGGGCCTGACGGACATATTTCGAGATATTTCTTCTTCTTGTTGTTCTTCTTCTGCACAGCTAAGCTGGAAGTGGCATTTGCGGCTCGCACTAGTGCAGAGTTATCTCAAAGAAAGGGGCCACGGTGTTTCTGTATCTCTATTATGTTGGTGCGGCTTTGGAACTTTTAAATATCTCGATATATCTCGAAAACTACGCTTCTGATCAAAAAATATCATATGACATAAATTGTAGGAAACATAATTCTCTACAAAAAAGGTCTCTTAACATTTTGCCATAGCTCGCTTCGTTTCCGAGATATTTGCAGATATATCTCAAGGGAAGGGGCCTGACGGACATATTTCGAGATATTTCTTCTTCTTGTTGTTCTTCTCCTGCACAGCTAAGCTGGAAGTGGCATTTACAGCTCGCAATAGTGCAGAGTTATCTCAAAGAAAGGGGCCACGGTGTTTCTGTATCTCTATTATGTTGGTGCGGCTTCGGAACTTTTAAATATCTTGATATATCTCGAGAACTACGCATCTGATCAAAAAATATCATAGAACATAAAAAGTAGGAAACTTAATTCTCTACAAAAAAGGTCTCTTAACACTTTGCCATAGCTCGCTTCGTTTCCGAGATATTTGCAGATTTATCTCAAGGGAAGGGGCCTAACGGACATATTTCGAGATATTTCTTCTTCTTGTTGTTCTTCTTCTGCACAGCTAAACTGGAAGTGGCATTTCCAGCTCGCAATAGTGCAGAGTTATCTCAAAGAGAGGGGCCACGGTGTTTCTGTATCTCTATTATGTTGGTGCGGCTTCGGAACTTTTAAATATCTTGATATATCTCGAGAACTACGCATCTGATCAAAAAATATCATAGAACATAAAAAGTAGGAAACTTAATTCTCTACAAAAAAGGTCTCTTAACATTTTGCCATAGCTCGCTTCGTTTCCGAGATATTTGCAGATTTATCTCAAGGGAAGGGGCCTAACGGACATATTTCGAGATATTTCTTCTTCTTGTTGTTCTTCTTCTGCACAGCTAAACTGGAAGTGGCATTTCCAGCTCGCAATAGTGCAGAGTTATCTCAAAGAAAGGGGCCACGGTGTTTCTGTATCTCTATTATGTTGGTGCGGCTTTGGAACTTTTAAATATCTCGATATATCTCGAAAACTACGCTTCTGATCAAAAAATATCATAGAACATAAATTGTAGGAAACATAATTCTCTACAAAAAAGGTCTCTTAACATTTTGCCATAGCTCGCTTCGTTTCCGACATATTTGCAGATATATCTCAAGGGAAGGGGCCTGACGGACATATTTCGAGATATTTCTTCTTCTTGTTGTTCTTCTCCTGCACAGCTAAGCTGGAAGTGGCATTTACAGCTCGCAATAGTGCAGAGTTATCTCAAAGAAAGGGGCCACGGTGTTTCTGTATCTCTATTATGTTGGTGCGGCTTCGGAACTTTTAAATATCTTGATATATCTCGAGAACTACGCATGTGATCAAAAAATATCATAGAACATAAAAAGTAGGAAACTTAATTCTCTACAAAAAAGGTCTCTTAACATTTTGCCATAGCTCGCTTCGTTTCCGAGATATTTGCAGATTTATCTCAAGGGAAGGGGCCTAACGGACATATTTCGAGATATTTCTTCTTCTTGTTGTTCTTCTTCTGCACAGCTAAACTGGAAGTGGCATTTCCAGCTCGCAATAGTGCAGAGTTATCTCAAAGAGAGGGGCCACGGTGTTTCTGTATCTCTATTATGTTGGTGCGGCTTCGGAACTTTTAAATATCTTGATATATCTCGAGAGCTACGCGTCTGATCAAAAAATATCATAGAACATAAAAAGTAGGAAACATAATTCTCTACAAAAAAGGTCTCTTAACATTTTGCCATAGCTCGCTTCGTTTCCGAGATATTTGCAGATTTATCTCAAGGGAAGTGGCCTGACGGACATATTTCGAGATATTTCTTCTTCTTGTTGTTCTTCTTCTGCACAGCTAAGCTGGAAGTGGCATTTGCGGCTCGCACTAGTGCAGAGTTATCTCAAAGAAAGGGGCCACGGTGTTTCTGTATCTCTATTATGTTGGTGCGGCTTCGGAACTTTTAAATATCTTGATATATCTCGAGAACTACGCATCTGATCAAAAAATATCATAGAACATAAAAAGTAGGAAACTTAATTCTCTACAAAAAAGGTCTCTTAACATTTTGCCATAGCTCGCTTCGTTTCCGAGATATTTGCAGATTTATCTCAAGGGAAGGGGCCTAACGGACATATTTCGAGATATTTCTTCTTCTTGTTGTTCTTCTTCTGCACAGCTAAACTGGAAGTGGCATTTCCAGCTCGCAATAGTGCAGAGTTATCTCAAAGAGAGGGGCCACGGTGTTTCTGTATCTCTATTATGTTGGTGCGGCTTCGGAACTTTTAAATATCTTGATATATCTCGAGAACTACGCATCTGATCAAAAAATATCATAGAACATAAAAAGTAGGAAACTTAATTCTCTACAAAAAAGGTCTCTTAACATTTTGCCATAGCTCGCTTCGTTTCCGAGATATTTGCAGATTTATCTCAAGGGAAGGGGCCTGACGGACATATTTCGAGATATTTCTTCTTCTTGTTGTACTTCTTCTGCACAGCTAAGCTGGAAGTGGCATTTGCGGCTCGCACTAGTGCAGAGTTATCTCAAAGAAAGGGGCCACGGTGTTTCTGTATCCCTATTATGTTGGTGCGGCTTCGGAACTTTTAAATATCTCGATATATCTCGAAAACTACGCTTCTGATCAAAAAATATCATAGAACATAAATTGTAGGAAACATAATTCTCTACAAAAAAGGTCTCTTAACATTTTGCCATAGCTCGCTTCGTTTCCGAGATATTTGCAGATTTATCTCAAGGGATGGGGCCTAACGGACATATTTCGAGATATTTCTTCTTCTTGTTGTTCTTCTTCTGCACAGCTAAACTGGAAGTGGCATTTCCAGCTCGCAATAGTGCAGAGTTATCTCAAAGAGAGGGGCCACGGTGTTTCTGTATCTCTATTATGTTGGTGCGGCTTCGGAACTTTTAAATATCTTGATATATCTCGAGAGCTACGCGTCTGATCAAAAAATATCATAGAACATAAAAAGTAGGAAACTTAATTCTCTACAAAAAAGGTCTCTTAACATTTTGCCATAGCTCGCTTCGTTTCCGAGATATTTGCAGATTTATCTCAAGGGAAGGGGCCTAACGGACATATTTCGAGATATTTCTTCTTCTTGTTGTTCTTCTTCTGCACAGCTAAACTGGAAGTGGCATTTCCAGCTCGCAATAGTGCAGAGTTATCTCAAAGAAAGGGGCCACGGTGTTTCTGTATCTCTATTATGTTGGTGCGGCTTTGGAACTTTTAAATATCTCGATATATCTCGAAAACTACGCTTCTGATCAAAAAATATCATAGAACATAAATTGTAGGAAACATAATTCTCTACAAAAAAGGTCTCTTAACATTTTGCCATAGCTCGCTTCGTTTCCGACATATTTGCAGATATATCTCAAGGGAAGGGGCCTGACGGACATATTTCGAGATATTTCTTCTTCTTGTTGTTCTTCTCCTGCACAGCTAAGCTGGAAGTGGCATTTACAGCTCGCAATAGTGCAGAGTTATCTCAAAGAAAGGGGCCACGGTGTTTCTGTATCTCTATTATGTTGGTGCGGCTTCGGAACTTTTAAATATCTTGATATATCTCGAGAACTACGCATGTGATCAAAAAATATCATAGAACATAAAAAGTAGGAAACTTAATTCTCTACAAAAAAGGTCTCTTAACATTTTGCCATAGCTCGCTTCGTTTCCGAGATATTTGCAGATTTATCTCAAGGGAAGGGGCCTAACGGACATATTTCGAGATATTTCTTCTTCTTGTTGTTCTTCTTCTGCACAGCTAAACTGGAAGTGGCATTTCCAGCTCGCAATAGTGCAGAGTTATCTCAAAGAGAGGGGCCACGGTGTTTCTGTATCTCTATTATGTTGGTGCGGCTTCGGAACTTTTAAATATCTTGATATATCTCGAGAACTACGCATCTGATCAAAAAATATCATAGAACATAAAAAGTAGGAAACATAATTCTCTACAAAAAAGGTCTCTTAACATTTTGCCATAGCTCGCTTCGTTTCCGAGATATTTGCAGATTTATCTCAAGGGAAGTGGCCTGACGGACATATTTCGAGATATTTCTTCTTCTTGTTGTTCTTCTTCTGCACAGCTAAGCTGGAAGTGGCATTTGCGGGTCGCACTAGTGCAGAGTTATCTCAAAGAAAGGGGCCACGGTGTTTCTGTATCTCTATTATGTTGGTGCGGCTTCGGAACTTTTAAATATCTTGATATATCTCGAGAACTACGCATGTGATCAAAAAATATCATAGAACATAAAAAGTAGGAAACTTAATTCTCTACAAAAAAGGTCTCTTAACATTTTGCCATAGCTCGCTTCGTTTCCGAGATATTTGCAGATTTATCTCAAGGGAAGGGGCCTAACGGACATATTTCGAGATATTTCTTCTTCTTGTTGTTCTTCTTCTGCACAGCTAAACTGGAAGTGGCATTTCCAGCTCGCAATAGTGCAGAGTTATCTCAAAGAGAGGGGCCACGGTGTTTCTGTATCTCTATTATGTTGGTGCGGCTTCGGAACTTTTAAATATCTTGATATATCTCGAGAACTACGCATCTGATCAAAAAATATCATAGAACATAAAAAGTAGGAAACATAATTCTCTACAAAAAAGGTCTCTTAACATTTTGCCATAGCTCGCTTCGTTTCCGAGATATTTGCAGATTTATCTCAAGGGAAGGGGCCTAACGGACATATTTCGAGATATTTCTTCTTCTTGTTGTTCTTCTTCTGCACAGCTAAACTGGAAGTGGCATTTCCAGCTCGCAATAGTGCAGAGTTATCTCAAAGAGAGGGGCCACGGTGTTTCTGTATCTCTATTATGTTGGTGCGGCTTCGGAACTTTTAAATATCTTGATATATCTCGAGAACTACGCATCTGATCCAAAAATATCATAGAACATAAATAGTAAGAAACTTAATTCTCTACAAAAAAGGTCTCTCAACATTTTGCCATAGCTCGCTTCGTTTCCGAGATATTTGCAGATTTATCTCAAGGGAAGGGTCCTGATGGACATATTTCGAGATATTTCTTCTTCTTGTTGTTCTTCTTCTGCACAGCTAAACTGGAGGTGGCATTTCCAGCTCGCAATCCTGCAGAGTTATCTCAAAGAAAGGGGCCACGGTGTTTCTGTATCTCTATTATGTTGGTGCGGCTTCGGAACTTTTAAATATCTTGATATATCTCGAGAACTACGCATCTGATCGAAAAATATCATAGAACATAAAAAGTAGGAAACTTAATTCTCTACAAAACAGGTCTCTTAACATTTTGCCATAGCTCGCTTCGTTTCCGAGATATTTGCAGATTTATCTCAAGGGAAGGGGCCTGACGGACATATTTCGAGATATTTCTTCTTCTTGTTGTTCTTCTTCTGCACAGCTAAGCTGGAAGTGGCATTTGCAGCTCGCAGTAGTGCAGAGTTATCTCAAAGAACGGGGCCACGGTGTTTCTGTATCTCTATTATGTTGGTGCGGCTTCGGAACTTTTAAATATCTTGATATATCTCGAGAACTACGCATCTGATCAAAAAATATCATAGAACATAAAAAGTAGGAATCCGAATTTTCTACAAAAAAGGTCTCTCAACATTTTGCCGTAGCTCGCTTCGTTTCCGAGATATTTGCAGATTGATCTCAAGGGAAGGGGCCTGACCGACATATTTCGAGATATTTCTTCTTCTTGTTGTTCTTCTTCTGCACAGCTAAACTGGAAGTGGCATTTGCAGCTGGCAATAGTGCAGAGTTATCTCAAAGAAAGGGGCCACGGTGTTTCTGTATCTCTATTATGTTGGTGCGGCTTCGGAACTTTTAAATATCTTGATATATCTCGAGAACTACGCATCCGATCAAAAAATATCATAGAACATAAAAAGTAGGAAACTTAATTCTCTACAAAAAAGGTCTCTTAACATTTTGCCATAGCTCGCTTCGTTTCCGAGATATTTGCAGATTTATCTCGAGGGAAGGGGCCTGACGGACATATTTCGAGATATTTCTTCTTCTTGTTGTTCTTCTTCTGCACAGCTAAGCTGGAAGCGGCATTTGCGGCTCGCACTAGTGCAGAGTTATCTCAAAGAAAGGGGCCACGGTGTTTCTGTATCTCTATTATGTTGGTGCAGCTTCGGATCTTTTAAATATCTCGATATATCTCGAAAACTACGCTTCTGATCAAAAAATATCATAGAACATAAATTGTAGGAAACATAATTCTCTACAAAAAAGGTCTCTTAACATTTTGCCATAGCTCGTTTCGTTTCCGAGATATTTGCAGATATATCTCAAGGGAAGGGGCCTGACGGACATATTTCGAGATATTTCCTCTTCTTGTTGTTCTTCTTCTGCACAGCCAAACTGGAAGGGGCATTTCCAGCTCGCAATAGCGCAGAGTTATCTCAAAGAAAGGGGCCACGGTGTTTCTGTATCTCTATTATGTTGGTGCGGCTTCGGAACTTTTAAATATCTTGATATATCTCGAGAACTACGCATCTGATCGAAAAATATCATAGAACATAAAAAGTAGAAAACTTAATTCTCTACAAAAAAGGTCTCTCAACATTTTGCCATAGCTCGCTTCGTTTCCGAGATATATGCAGATTGATCTCAAGGGAAGGGGCCTGACCGACATATTTCGAGATATTTCTTCTTCTTGTTGTTCTTCTTCTGCACAGCTAAACTGGAAGTGGCATTTCCAGCTCGCAATAGTGCAGAGTTATCTGAAAGAAAGGGGCCACGGTGTTTCTGTATCTCTATTATGTTGGTGCGGCTTCGGAACTTTTAAATATCTTGATATATCTCGAAAACTACGCTTCTGACCAAAAAATATCATAGAACATAAATTGTAGGAAACATAATTCTCTACAAAAAAGGTCTCTTAACATTTTGCCATAGCTCGCTTCGTTTCCGAGATATTTGCAGATTTATCTCAAGGGAAGGGGCCTGACGGACATATTTCGAGATATTTCTTCTTCTTGTTGGTCTTCTTCTGCACAGCTAAGCTGGAAGTGGCATTTGCAGCTCGCAGTAGTGCAGAGTTACCTCGAAGGAAGGGGCCACGGTGTTTCTGTATCTCTATTATGTTGGTGCGGCTTCGGAACTTTTAAATATCTTGATATATCTCGAGAACTACGCACCTGATCAAAAAATATCATAGAACATAAAAAGTAGGAATCCTAATTTTCTACGAAAAAGGTCTCTTAACATTTTGCCGTAGCTCGCTTCGTTTCCGAGATATTTGCAGATTTATCTCAAGGGAAGGGGCCTGACGGACATATTTCCAGATATTTCTTCTTCTTGTTGTTCTTCTTCTGCACAGCTAAGCTGGAAGTGGCATTTGCAGCTCGCAATAGTGCAGAGTTATCTCAAAGAAAGGGGCCACGGTGTGTCTGTATCTCTATTATGTTGGTGCGGCTTCGGAACTTTTAAATATCTTGATATATCTCGAGAACTACGCATCTGATCGAAAAATATCATAAAACATAAAAAGTAGGAAACTTAATTCTCTACAAAAGAGGTCTCTTAACATTTTGCCATAGCTCGCTTCGTTTCCGAGATATTTGCAGATTTATCTCAAGGGAAGGGGCCTGACGGACATATTTCGAGATATTTCTTCTTCTTGTTGTTCTTCTTCTGCACAGCTAAACTGGAAGTGGCATTTCCAGCTCGCAATAGTGCAGAGTTATCTGAAAGAAAGGGGCCACCGTGTTTCTGTATCTCTATTATGTTGGTGCGGCTTCGGAACTTTTAAATATCTTGATATATCTCGAAAACTACGCTTCTGATCAAAAAATATCATAGAACATAAATTGTAGGAAACATAATTCTCTACAAAAAAGGTCTCTTAACATTTTGCCATAGCTCGCTTCGTTTCCGAGATATTTGCAGATTTATCTCAAGGGAAGGGGCCTAACGGACATATTTCGAGATATTTCTTCTTCTTGTTGTTCTTCTTCTGCACAGCTAAACTGGAAGTGGCATTTCCAGCTCGCAATAGTGCAGAGTTATCTCAAAGAGAGGGGCCACGGTGTTTCTGTATCTCTATTATGTTGGTGCGGCTTCGGAACTTTTAAATATCTTGATATATCTCGAGAACTACGCATCTGATCCAAAAATATCATAGAACATAAATAGTAAGAAACTTAATTCTCTACAAAAAAGGTCTCTCAACATTTTGCCATAGCTCGCTTCGTTTCCGAGATATTTGCAGATTTATCTCAAGGGAAGGGTCCTGATGGACATATTTCGAGATATTTCTTCTTCTTGTTGTTCTTCTTCTGCACAGCTAAGCTGGAAGTGGCATTTGCAGCTCGCAATAGTGCAGAGTTATCTCAAAGAAAGGGGCCACGGTGTTTCTGTATCTCTATTATGTTGGTGCGGCTTCGGAACTTTTAAATATCTTGATATATCTCGAGAACTACGCATCTGATCAAATAATATCATAGAACATAAAAAGTAGGAAACTTAATTCTCCACAAATAAGGTCTCTTAACATTTTGCCATAGCTCGCTTCGTTTCCGAGATATTTGCAGATTTATCTCAAGGGAAGGGGCCTGACGGACATATTTCGAGATATTTCTTCTTCTTGTTGGTCTTCTTCTGCACAGCTAAGCTGGAAGTGGCATTTGCAGCTCGCAATAGTGCAGAGTTATCTCGAAGAAAGGGGCCCCGGTGTTTCTGTATCTCTATTATGTTGGTGCGGCTTCGGAACTTTTAAATATCTTGATATATCTCGAGAACTACGCATGTGATCAAAAAATATCATAGAACATAAAAAGTAGGAAACTTAATTCTCTACAAAAAAGGTCTCTTAACATTTTGCCATAGCTCGCTTCGTTTCCGAGATATTTGCAGATTTATCTCAAGGGAAGGGGCCTAACGGACATATTTCGAGATATTTCTTCTTCTTGTTGTTCTTCTTCTGCACAGCTAAACTGGAAGTGGCATTTCCAGCTCGCAATAGTGCAGAGTTATCTCAAAGAGAGGGGCCACGGTGTTTCTGTATCTCTATTATGTTGGTGCGGCTTCGGAACTTTTAAATATCTTGATATATCTCGAGAACTACGCATCTGATCAAAAAATATCATAGAACATAAAAAGTAGGAAACATAATTCTCTACAAAAAAGGTCTCTTAACATTTTGCCATAGCTCGCTTCGTTTCCGAGATATTTGCAGATTTATCTCAAGGGAAGGGGCCTAACGGACATATTTCGAGATATTTCTTCTTCTTGTTGTTCTTCTTCTGCACAGCTAAACTGGAAGTGGCATTTCCAGCTCGCAATAGTGCAGAGTTATCTCAAAGAGAGGGGCCACGGTGTTTCTGTATCTCTATTATGTTGGTGCGGCTTCGGAACTTTTAAATATCTTGATATATCTCGAGAACTACGCATCTGATCCAAAAATATCATAGAACATAAAAAGTAGAAAACTTAATTCTCTACAAAAAAGGTCTCTCAACATTTTGCCATAGCTCGCTTCGTTTCCGAGATATATGCAGATTGATCTCAAGGGAAGGGGCCTGACCGACATATTTCGAGATATTTCTTCTTCTTGTTGTTCTTCTTCTGCACAGCTAAACTGGAAGTGGCATTTCCAGCTCGCAATAGTGCAGAGTTATCTGAAAGAAAGGGGCCACGGTGTTTCTGTATCTCTATTATGTTGGTGCGGCTTCGGAACTTTTAAATATCTTGATATATCTCGAAAACTACGCTTCTGACCAAAAAATATCATAGAACATAAATTGTAGGAAACATAATTCTCTACAAAAAAGGTCTCTTAACATTTTGCCATAGCTCGCTTCGTTTCCGAGATATTTGCAGATTTATCTCAAGGGAAGGGGCCTGACGGACATATTTCGAGATATTTCTTCTTCTTGTTGGTCTTCTTCTGCACAGCTAAGCTGGAAGTGGCATTTGCAGCTCGCAGTAGTGCAGAGTTACCTCGAAGGAAGGGGCCACGGTGTTTCTGTATCTCTATTATGTTGGTGCGGCTTCGGAACTTTTAAATATCTTGATATATCTCGAGAACTACGCACCTGATCAAAAAATATCATAGAACATAAAAAGTAGGAATCCTAATTTTCTACGAAAAAGGTCTCTTAACATTTTGCCGTAGCTCGCTTCGTTTCCGAGATATTTGCAGATTTATCTCAAGGGAAGGGGCCTGACGGACATATTTCCAGATATTTCTTCTTCTTGTTGTTCTTCTTCTGCACAGCTAAGCTGGAAGTGGCATTTGCAGCTCGCAATAGTGCAGAGTTATCTCAAAGAAAGGGGCCACGGTGTGTCTGTATCTCTATTATGTTGGTGCGGCTTCGGAACTTTTAAATATCTTGATATATCTCGAGAACTACGCATCTGATCGAAAAATATCATAAAACATAAAAAGTAGGAAACTTAATTCTCTACAAAAGAGGTCTCTTAACATTTTGCCATAGCTCGCTTCGTTTCCGAGATATTTGCAGATTTATCTCAAGGGAAGGGGCCTGACGGACATATTTCGAGATATTTCTTCTTCTTGTTGTTCTTCTTCTGCACAGCTAAACTGGAAGTGGCATTTCCAGCTCGCAATAGTGCAGAGTTATCTGAAAGAAAGGGGCCACCGTGTTTCTGTATCTCTATTATGTTGGTGCGGCTTCGGAACTTTTAAATATCTTGATATATCTCGAAAACTACGCTTCTGATCAAAAAATATCATAGAACATAAATTGTAGGAAACATAATTCTCTACAAAAAAGGTCTCTTAACATTTTGCCATAGCTCGCTTCGCTTCCGAGATATATGCAGATTTATCTCAAGGGAAGGGGCCTGACGGACATATTTCGAGATATTTCTTCTTCTTGTTGTTCTTCTTCTGCACAGCTAAGCTGGAAGTGGCATTTGCAGCTCGCAATAGTGCAGAGTTATCTCAAAGAAAGGGGCCACGGTGTTTCTGTATCTCTATTATGTTGGTGCGGCTTCGGAACTTTTAAATATCTTGATATATCTCGAGAACTACGCATCTGATCAAATAATATCATAGAACATAAAAAGTAGGAAACTTAATTCTCCACAAATAAGGTCTCTTAACATTTTGCCATAGCTCGCTTCGTTTCCGAGATATTTGCAGATTTATCTCAAGGGAAGGGGCCTGACGGACATATTTCGAGATATTTCTTCTTCTTGTTGGTCTTCTTCTGCACAGCTAAGCTGGAAGTGGCATTTGCAGCTCGCAATAGTGCAGAGTTATCTCGAAGAAAGGGGCCCCGGTGTTTCTGTATCTCTATTATGTTGGTGCGGCTTCGGATCTTTTAAATATCTCGATATATCTCGAAAACTACGCTTCTGATCAAAAAATATCATAGAACGTAAATTGTGGGAAACATAATTCTCTACAAAAAAGGTCTCTTAACATTTTGCCATATCTCGCTTCGTTTCCGAGATATTTGCAGATTTATCTCAAGGGAAGGGGTCTGACGGACATATTTCGAGATATTTCTTCTTCTTGTTGTTCTTCTTCTGCACAGCGAAGCTGGAAGTGGCATTTGCAGCTCGCAATAGTGCAGAGTTATCTCAAAGAAAGGGGCCACGGTGTTTCTGTATCTCTATTATGTTGGTGCGGCTTCGGAACTTTTAAATATCTTTATATATCTCGAGAACTACGCATCTGATTAAAAAATATCATAGAACGTAAAAAGTAGGAAACTTAATTCTCTACAAATAAAGTCGCTTAACATTTTGCCATAGCTCGCTTCGTTTCCGAGATATTTGCAGATTTATCTCAAGGGAAGGGGCCTGACGGACATATTTCGAGATATTTCTTCTTCTTGTTGTTCTTCTTCTGCACAGCTAAACTGGAAGTGGCATTTCCAGCTCGCAATAGTGCAGAGTTATCTGAAAGAAAGGGGCCACGGTGTTTCTGTATCTCTATTATGTTGGTGCGGCTTCGGAACTTTTAAATATCTTGATATATCTCGAAAACTACGCTTCTGATCAAAAAATATCATAGAAGATAAATTGTAGGAAACATAATTCTCTACAAAAAAGGTCTCTTAACATTTTGCCATAGCTCGCTTCGTTTCCGGGATATTTGCAGATTTATCTCGAGGGAAGGGGCCTGACGGACATATTTCGAGATATTTCTTCTTCTTGTTGTTCTTCTTCTGCACAGCTAAGCTGGACGTGGCATTTACAGCTCGCAATAGTGCAGAGTTATCTCGAAGAAAGGGGCCACGGTGTTTCTGTATCTCTATTATGTTGGTGCGGCTTCGGAACTTTAAAATATCTTTATATATCTCGAGAACTACGCATCTGATTAAAAAATATCATAGAACGTAAAAAGTAGGAAACTTAATTCTCTACAAAAAAGGTCTCTTAACATTTTGCCATAGCTCGCTTCGTTTCCAAGATACTTGCAGATTTATCTCAAGGGAAGGGGCCTGACGGACATATTTCGAGATATTTCTTCTTCTTGTTGTTTTTCTTCTGCACAGCTAAACTGGAAGTGGCATTTCCAGCTCGCAGTAGTGCCGAGTTATCTCAAAGAAAGGGGCCACGGTGTTTCTGTATCTCTATTATGTTGGTGCGGCTTCGGAACTTTTAAATATCTTGCTATATCTCGAGAACAACGCATCTGATCAAAAAATATCATAGAACATAAAAAGTAGAAAACTTAATTCTCTACAAAAAAGGTCTCTCAACATTTTGCCATAGCTCGCTTCGTTTCCGAGATATATGCAGATTTATCTCAAGGGAAGGGGCCTGACGGACATATTTCGAGATATTTCTTCTTCTTGTTGTTCTTCTTCTGCACAGCTAAACTGGAAGTGGCATTTCCAGCTCGCAATAGTGCAGAGTTATCTGAAAGAAAGGGGCCACGGTGTTTCTGTATCTCTATTATGTTGGTGCGGCTTCGGAACTTTTAAATATCTTGATATATCTCGAAAACTACGCTTCTGATCAAAAAATATCATAGAACATAAATTGTAGGAAACATAATTCTCTACAATAAACGTCTCTTAACATTTTGCCATAGCTCGCTTCGTTTCCGAGATATTTGCAGATTCAGCTCAAAGGAACTGGCCTGACGGACATATTTCGAGATATTTCTTCTTCTTGTTGTTCTTCCTCTGCACAGCTAAGCTGGAAGTGGCATTTGCAGCTCGCAATAGTGCAGAGTTATCTCAAAGAAAGGGGCCACGGTGTTGCTGTATCTCTATTATGTTGGTGCGGCTTCGGAACTTTTAAATATCTTGATATATCTCGAGAACTACGCATCTGATCAAATAATATCATAGAACATAAAAAGTAGGAAACTTAATTCTCCACAAATAAGGTCTCTTAACATTTTGCCATAGCTCGCTTCGTTTCCGAGATATTTGCAGATTTATCTCAAGGGAAGGGGCCTGACGGACATATTTCGAGATATTTCTTCTTCTTGTTGGTCTTCTTCTGCACAGCTAAGCTGGAAGTGGCATTTGCAGCTCGCAATAGTGCAGAGTTATCTCGAAGAAAGGGGCCCCGGTGTTTCTGTATCTCTATTATGTTGGTGCGGCTTCGGATCTTTTAAATATCTCGATATATCTCGAAAACTACGCTTCTGATCAAAAAATATCATAGAACGTAAATTGTGGGAAACATAATTCTCTACAAAAAAGGTCTCTTAACATTTTGCCATATCTCGCTTCGTTTCCGAGATATTTGCAGATTTATCTCAAGGGAAGGGGTCTGACGGACATATTTCGAGATATTTCTTCTTCTTGTTGTTCTTCTTCTGCACAGCGAAGCTGGAAGTGGCATTTGCAGCTCGCAATAGTGCAGAGTTATCTCAAAGAAAGGGGCCACGGTGTTTCTGTATCTCTATTATGTTGGTGCGGCTTCGGAACTTTTAAATATCTTGATATATCTCGAGAGCTACGCATCCGATCAAAAAATATCATAGAACATAAAAAGTAGGAAACTTAATTCTCTACAAAAAAGGTCTCTTAACATTTTGCCATAGCTCGCTTCGTTTCCGAGATATTTGCAGATTTATCTCGAGGGAAGGGGCCTGACGGACATATTTCGAGATATTTCTTCTTCTTGTTGTTCTTCTTCTGCACAGCTAAGCTGGACGTGGCATTTACAGCTCGCAATAGTGCAGAGTTATCTCGAAGAAAGGGGCCACGGTGTTTCTGTATCTCTATTATGTTGGTGCGGCTTCGGAACTTTAAAATATCTTTATATATCTCGAGAACTACGCATCTGATTAAAAAATATCATAGAACGTAAAAAGTAGGAAACTTAATTCTCTACAAATAAAGTCGCTTAACATTTTGCCATAGCTCGCTTCGTTTCCGAGATATTTGCAGATTTATCTCAAGGGAAGGGGCCTGACGGACATATTTCGAGATATTTCTTCTTCTTGTTGTTCTTCTTCTGCACAGCTAAACTGGAAGTGGCATTTCCAGCTCGCAATAGTGCAGAGTTATCTGAAAGAAAGGGGCCACGGTGTTTCTGTATCTCTATTATGTTGGTGCGGCTTCGGAACTTTTAAATATCTTGATATATCTCGAAAACTACGCTTCTGATCAAAAAATATCATAGAACATAAATTGTAGGAAACATAATTCTCTACAAATAAAGTCGCTTAACATTTTGCCATAGCTCGCTTCGTTTCCGAGATATTTGCAGATTTATCTCAAGGGAAGGGGCCTGACGGACATATTTCGAGATATTTCTTCTTCTTGTTGTTCTTCTTCTGCACAGCTAAACTGGAAGTGGCATTTCCAGCTCGCAATAGTGCAGAGTTATCTGAAAGAAAGGGGCCACGGTGTTTCTGTATCTCTATTATGTTGGTGCGGCTTCGGAACTTTTAAATATCTTGATATATCTCGAAAACTACGCTTCTGATCAAAAAATATCATAGAACATAAATTGTAGGAAACATAATTCTCTACAAAAAAGGTCTCTTAACATTTTGCCATAGCTCGCTTCGTTTCCGAGATATTTGCAGATTTATCTCGAGGGAAGGGGCCTGACGGACATATTTCGAGATATTTCTTCTTCTTGTTGTTCTTCTTCTGCACAGCTAAGCTGGACGTGGCATTTACAGCTCGCAATAGTGCAGAGTTATCTCGAAGAAAGGGGCCACGGTGTTTCTGTATCTCTATTATGTTGGTGCGGCTTCGGAACTTTAAAATATCTTTATATATCTCGAGAACTACGCATCTGATTAAAAAATATCATAGAACGTAAAAAGTAGGAAACTTAATTCTCTACAAAAAAGGTCTCTTAACATTTTGCCATAGCTCGCTTCGTTTCCAAGATACTTGCAGATTTATCTCAAGGGAAGGGGCCTGACGGACATATTTCGAGATATTTCTTCTTCTTGTTGTTTTTCTTCTGCACAGCTAAACTGGAAGTGGCATTTCCAGCTCGCAGTAGTGCCGAGTTATCTCAAAGAAAGGGGCCACGGTGTTTCTGTATCTCTATTATGTTGGTGCGGCTTCGGAACTTTTAAATATCTTGCTATATCTCGAGAACAACGCATCTGATCAAAAAATATCATAGAACATAAAAAGTAGAAAACTTAATTCTCTACAAAAAAGGTCTCTCAACATTTTGCCATAGCTCGCTTCGTTTCCGAGATATATGCAGATTTATCTCAAGGGAAGGGGCCTGACGGACATATTTCGAGATATTTCTTCTTCTTGTTGTTCTTCTTCTGCACAGCTAAACTGGAAGTGGCATTTCCAGCTCGCAATAGTGCAGAGTTATCTGAAAGAAAGGGGCCACGGTGTTTCTGTATCTCTATTATGTTGGTGCGGCTTCGGAACTTTTAAATATCTTGATATATCTCGAAAACTACGCTTCTGATCAAAAAATATCATAGAACATAAATTGTAGGAAACATAATTCTCTACAAAAAAGGTCTCTTAACATTTTGCCATAGCTCGCTTCGCTTCCGAGATATATGCAGATTTATCTCAAGGGAAGGGGCCTGACGGACATATTTCGAGATATTTCTTCTTCTGCACAGCTAAGCTGGAAGTGGCATTTGCAGCTCGCAATAGTGCAGAGTTATCTCAAAGAAAGGGGCCACGGTGTTTCTGTATCTCTATTATGTTGGTGCGGCTTCGGAACTTTTAAATATCTTGATATATCTCGAAAACTACGCTTCTGATCAAAAAATATCATAGAACATAAATTGTAGGAAACATAATTCTCTACAAAAAAGGTCTCTTAACATTTTGCCATAGCTCGCTTCGCTTCCGAGATATATGCAGATTTATCTCAAGGGAAGGGGCCTGACGGACATATTTCGAGATATTTCTTCTTCTTGTTGTTCTTCTTCTGCACAGCTAAACTGGAAGTGGCATTTCCAGCTCGCAATAGTGCAGAGTTATCTGAAAGAAAGGGGCCACGGTGTTTCTGTATCTCTATTATGTTGGTGCGGCTTCGGAACTTTTAAATATCTTGATATATCTCGAAAACTACGCTTCTGATCAAAAAATATCATAGAACGTAAAAAGTAGGAAACTTAATTCTCTACAAATAAAGTCGCTTAACATTTTGCCATAGCTCGCTTCGTTTCCGAGATATTTGCAGATTTATCTCAAGGGAAGGGGCCTGACGGACATATTTCGAGATATTTCTTCTTCTTGTTGTTCTTCTTCTGCACAGCTAAGCTGGAAGTGGCATTTGCAGCTCGCAATAGTGCAGAGTTATCTCAAAGAAAGGGGCCACGGTGTTTCTGTATCTCTATTATGTTGGTGCGGCTTCGGAACTTTAAAATATCTTTATATATCTCGAGAACTACGCATCTGATTAAAAAATATCATAGAACGTAAAAAGTAGGAAACTTAATTCTCTACAAATAAAGTCGCTTAACATTTTGCCATAGCTCGCTTCGTTTCCGAGATATTTGCAGATTTATCTCAAGGGAAGGGGCCTGACGGACATATTTCGAGATATTTCTTCTTCTTGTTGTTCTTCTTCTGCACAGCTAAGCTGGAAGTGGCATTTGCAGCTCGCAATAGTGCAGAGTTATCTCAAAGAAAGGGGCCACGGTGTTTCTGTATCTCTATTATGTTGGTGCGGCTTCGGAACTTTTAAATATCTTGATATATCTCGAGAACTACGCATCTGATCAAAAAATATCATAGAACATAAAAAGTAGGAAACTTAATTATCTACAAAAAAGGTCTCTTAACATTTTGCCATAGCTAGCTTCGTTTCCAAGATACTTGCAGATTTATCTCAAGGGAAGGGGCCTGACGGACATATTTCGAGATATTTCTTCTTCTTGTTGTTCTTCTTCTGCACAGCTAAACTGGAAGTGGCATTTCCAGCTCGCAGTAGTGCGGAGTTATCTCAAAGAAAGGGGCCACGGTGTTTCTGTATCTCTATTATGTTGGTGCGGCTTCGGAACTTTTAAATATCTTGATATATCTCGAGAACTACGCATCTGATCAAAAAATATCATAGAACATAAAAAGTAGAAAACTTAATTCTCTACAAAAAAGGTCTCTCAACATTTTGCCATAGCTCGCTTCGTTTCCGAGATATATGCAGATATATCTCAAGGGAAGGGGCCTGACGGACATATTTCGAGATATTTCTTCTTCTTGTTGTTCTTCTTCTGCACAGCTAAACTGGAAGTGGCATTTCCAGCTCGCAATAGTGCAGAGTTATCTGAAAGAAAGGGGCCACGGTGTTTCTGTATCTCTATTATGTTGGTGCGGCTTCGGAACTTTTAAATATCTTGATATATCTCGAAAACTACGGTTCTGATCAAAAAATATCATAGAACATAAATTGTAGGAAACATAATTCTCTACAAAAAAGGTCTCTTAACATTTTGCCATAGCTCGCTTCGCTTCCGAGATATATGCAGATTTTTCTCAAGGGAAGGGGCCTGACGGACATATTTCGAGATATTTCTTCTTCTTGTTGTTCTTCTTCTGCACAGCTAAGCTGGAAGTGGCATTTGCAGCTCGCAATAGTGCAGAGTTATCTCAAAGAAAGGGGCCACGGTGTTTCTGTATCTCTATTATGTTGGTGCGGCTTCGGAACTTTTAAATATCTTGATATATCTCGAGAACTACGCATCTAATCAAATAATATCATAGAACATAAAAAGTAGGAAACTTAATTCTCCACAAAAAAGGTCTCTTAACATTTTGCCATAGCTCGCTTCGCTTCCGAGATATATGCAGATTTATCTCAAGGGAAGGGGCCTGACGGACATATTTCGAGATATTTCTTCTTCT
Source organism: Osmia lignaria lignaria (assembly GCF_051020975.1). Classification (NCBI taxonomy): domain Eukaryota; kingdom Metazoa; phylum Arthropoda; class Insecta; order Hymenoptera; family Megachilidae; genus Osmia; species Osmia lignaria. Next base: position 424,359 of record NW_027478178.1, on the reverse strand, counting down.
TGTTGTTCTTCTTCTGCACAGCTAAGCTGGAAGTGGCATTTGCAGCTCGCAATAGTGCAGAGTTATCTCAAAGAAAGGGGCCACGATGTTTCTGTATCTCTATTATGTTGGTGCGGCTTCGGAACTTTTAAATATCTTGATATATCTCGAGAACTACGCATCTGATCAAATAATATCATAGAACATAAAAAGTAGGAAACTTAATTCTCCACAAATAAGGTCTCTTAACATTTTGCCATAGCTCGCTTCGTTTCCGAGATATTTGCAGATTTATCTCAAGGGAAGGGGCCTGACGGACATATTTCGAGATATTTCTTCTTCTTGTTGGTCTTCTTCTGCACAGCTAAGCTGGAAGTGGCATTTGCAGCTCGCAATAGTGCAGAGTTATCTCAAAGAAAGGGGCCGCGGTGTTTCTGTATCTCTATTATGTTGGTGCGGCTTCGGAACTTTTAAATATCTTGATATATCTCGAGAGCTACGCATCCGATCAAAAAATATCATAGAACATAAAAAGTAGGAAACTTAATTCTCTACAAAAAAGGTCTCTTAACATTTTGCCATAGCTCGCTTCGTTTCCGAGATATTTGCAGATTTATCTCGAGGGAAGGGGCCTGACGGACATATTTCGAGATATTTCTTCTTCTTGTTGGTCTTCTTCTGCACAGCTAAGCTGGAAGTGGCATTTGCAGCTCGCAATAGTGCAGAGTTATCTCAAAGAAAGGGGCCACGGTGTTTCTGTATCTCTATTATGTTGGTGCGGCTTCGGAACTTTTAAATATCTTGATATATCTCGAGAACTACGCATCTGATCAAAAAATATCATAGAACATAAAAAGTAGGAAACTTAATTCTCTACAAAAAAGGTCTCTCAACATTTTGCCATAGCTCGCTTCGTTTCCGAGATATTTGCAGATTTATCTCAAGGGAAGGGGCCTGACGGACATATTTCGAGATATTTCTTCTTCTTGTTGTTCTTCTTCTGCACAGCTAAGCTGGAAGTGGCATTTGCGGCTCGCACTAGTGCAGAGTTATCTCAAAGAAAGGGGCCACGGTGTTTCTGTATCTCTATTATGTTGGTGCGGCTTTGGAACTTTTAAATATCTCGATATATCTCGAAAACTACGCTTCTGACCAAAAAATATCATAGAACATAAATTGTAGGAAACATAATTCTCTACAAAAAAGGTCTCTTAACATTTTGCCATAGCTCGCTTCGTTTCCGAGATATTTGCAGATATATCTCAAGGGAAGGGGCCTGACGGACATATTTCGAGATATTTCTTCTTCTTGTTGTTCTTCTTCTGCACAGCTAAGCTGGAAGTGGCATTTGCGGCTCGCACTAGTGCATAGTTATCTCAAAGAAAGGGGCCACGGTGTTTCTGTATCTCTATTATGTTGGTGCGGCTTCGGAACTTTTAAATATCTCGATATATCTCGAAAACTACGCTTCTGATCAAAAAATATCATAGAACATAAATTGTAGGAAACATAATTCTCTACAAAAAAGGTCTCTTAACATTTTGCCATAGCTCGCTTCGTTTCCGAGATATTTGCAGATATATCTCAAGGGAAGGGGCCTGACGGACATATTTCGAGATATTTCTTCTTCTTGTTGTTCTTCTTCTGCACAGCTAAGCTGGAAGTGGCATTTACAGCTCGCAATAGTGCAGAGTTATCTCAAAGAAAGGGGCCACGGTGTTTCTGTATCTCTATTATGTTGGTGCGGCTTCGGAACTTTTAAATATCTTGATATATCTCGAGAACTACGCATCTGATCAAAAAATATCGTAGAACATAAAAAGTAGGAAACTTAATTCTCTACAAAAAAGGTCTCTTAACATTTTGCCATAGCTCTCTTCGTTTCCGAGATATTTGCAGATTTATCTCAAGGGAAGGGGCCTAACGGACATATCTCGAAATATTTCTTCATCTTGTTGTTCTTCTTCTGCACAGCTAAGCTGGAAGTGGCATTTACAGCTCGCAATAGTGCAGAGTTATCTCAAAGAAAGGGGCCACGGTGTTTCTGTATCTCTATTATGTTGGTGCGGCTTCGGAACTTTTAAATATCTTGATATATCTCGAGAACTACGCATCTGACCAAAAATATCGTAGAACATAAAAAGTAGGAAACTTAATTCTCTACAAAAAAGGTCTCTTAACATTTTGCCATAGCTCTCTTCGTTTCCGAGATATTTGCACATTTATCTCAAGGGAAGGGGCCTAACGGACATATTTCGAGATATTTCTTCATCTTGTTGTTCTTCTTCTGCACAGCTAAGCTGGAAGTGGCATTTGCAGCTCGCAATAGTGCAGAGTTATCTCAAAGAAAGGGGCCACGGTGTTTCTGTATCTCTATTATGTTGGTGCGGCTTCGGAACTTTTAAATATCTTGATATATCTCGAGAACTACGCATCTGATCAAGAAATATCATAGAACATAAAAAGTAGGAAACTTAATTCTCTACAAAAAAGGTCTCTCAACATTTTGCCATAGCTCGCTTCGTTTCCGAGATATTTGCAGATTTATCTCAAGGGAAGGGGCCTGACGGACATATTTCGAGATATTTCTTCTTCTTGTTGTTCTTCTTCTGCACAGCTAAGCTGGAAGTGGCATTTGCGGCTCGCACTAGTGCAGAGTTATCTCAAAGAAAGGGGCCACGGTGTTTCTGTATCTCTATTATGTTGGTGCGGCTTTGGAACTTTTAAATATCTCGATATATCTCGAGAACTACGCATCTGATCAAAAAATATCATAGAACATAAAAAGTAGGAAACTTAATTCTCTACAAAAAAGGTCTCTTAACATTTTGCCATAGCTCTCTTCGTTTCCGAGATATTTGCAGATTTATCTCAAGGGAAGGGGCCTGACGGACATATTTCGAGATATTTCTTCTTCTTGTTGTTCTTCTTCTGCACAGCTAAGCTGGAAGTGGCATTTGCAGCTCGCAATAGTGCAGAGTTATCTCCAAGAAAGGGGCCACGGTGTTTCTGTATCTCTATTATGTTGGTGCGGCTTCGGAACTTCTAAATATCTTGATATATCTCGAGAACTACGCGTCTGATCAAAAAATATCATAGAACATAAAAAGTAGGAAACTTAATTCTCTACAAAAACGGTCTCTTAACATTTTGCCATAGCTCGCTTCGTTTCCGAGATATTTGCAGATTTATCTCAAGGGAAGGGGCCTGACGGACATATTTCGAGATATTTCTTCTTCTTGTTGTTCTTCTTCTGCACAGCTAAGCTGGAAGTGGCATTTGCGGCTCGCACTAGTGCACAGTTATCTCAAAGAAAGGGGCCACGGTGTTTCTGGATCTTTATTATGTTGGTGCGGCTTCGGAACTTTTAAATATCTCGATATATCTCGAAAACTACGCTTCTGATCAAAAAATATCATAGAACATAAATTGTAGGAAACATAATTCTCTACAATAAACGTCTCTTAACATTTTGCCATAGCTCGCTTCGTTTCCGAGATATTTGCAGATTCAGCTCAAAGGAACTGGCCTGACGGACATATTTCGAGATATTTCTTCTTCTTGTTGTTCTTCCTCTGCACAGCTAAGCTGGAAGTGGCATTTGCGGCTCGCACTAGTGCACAGTTATCTCAAAGAAAGGGGCCACGGTGTTTCTGGATCTTTATTATGTTGGTGCGGCTTCGGAACTTTTAAATATCTCGATATATCTCGAAAACTACGCTTCTGATCAAAAAATATCATAGAACATAAATTGTAGGAAACATAATTCTCTACAATAAACGTCTCTTAACATTTTGCCATAGCTCGCTTCGTTTCCGAGATATTTGCAGATATATCTCAAGGGAAGGGGCCTGACGGACATATTTCGAGATATTTCTTCTTCTTGTTGTTCTTCTTCTGCACCGCTAAGCTGGAAGTGGCATTTACAGCTCGCAATAGTGCAGAGTTATCTCAAAGAAAGGGGCCACGGTGTTTCTGTATCTCTATTATGTTGGTGCGGCTTCGGAACTTTTAAATATCTTGATATATCTCGAGAACTACGCATCTGATCAAAAAATATCATAGAACGTAAAAAGTAGGAAACTTAATTCTCTACAAATAAGGTCTCTTAACATTTTGCCATAGCTCGCTTCGTTTCCGAGATATTTGCAGATTTATGTCAAGGGAAGGGGCCTGACGGACATATTTCGAGATATTTCTTCTTCTTGTTGTTCTTCTTCTGCACAGCTAAGCTGGAAGTGGCATTTGCAGCTCGCAATAGTGCAGAGATATCTCAAAGAAAGGGGCCACGGTGTTTCTGTATCTCTATTATGTTGGTGCGGTTTCGGAACTTTTAAATATCTTGATATATCTCGAGAACTACGGGTCTGATCAAAAAATATCATAGAACATAAAAAGTAGGAAACATAATTCTCTACAAAAAAGGTCTCTTAACATTTTGCCATAGCTCGCTTCGTTTCCGAGATATTTGCAGATTTATCTCAAGGGAAGGGGCCTGACGGACATATTTCGAGATATTTCTTCTTCTTGTTGTTCTTCTTCTGCACAGCTAAGCTGGAAGTGGCATTTGCGGCTCGCACTAGTGCAGAGTTATCTCAAAGAAAGGGGCCACGGTGTTTCTGTATCTCTATTATGTTGGTGCGGCTTCGGAACTTTTAAATATCTTGATATATCTCGAGAACTACGCGTCTCATCAAAAAATATCATAGAACATAAAAAGTAGGAAACTTAATTCTCTACAAAAACGGTCTCTTAACATTTTGCCATAGCTCGCTTCGTTTCCGAGATATTTGCAGATTTATCTCAAGGGAAGGGGCCTGACGGACATATTTCGAGATATTTCTTCTTCTTGTTGTTCTTCTTCTGCACAGCTAAGCTGGAAGTGGCATTTGCGGCTCGCACTAGTGCACAGTTATTTCAAAGAAAGGGGCCACGGTGTTTCTGTATCTTTATTATGTTGGTGCGGCTTCGGAACTTTTAAATATCTCGATATATCTCGAAAACTACGCTTCTGATCAAAAAATATCATAGAACATAAATTGTAGGAAACATAATTCTCTACAAAAAACGTCTCTTAACATTTTGCAATAGCTCGCTTCGTTTCCGAGATATTTGCAGATTCAGCTCAAAGGAACTGGCCTGACGGACATATTTCGAGATATTTCTTCTTCTTGTTGTTCTTCCTCTGCACAGCTAAGCTGGAAGTGGCATTTGCAGCTCGCAATAGTGCAGAGTTATCTCAAAGAAAGGGGCCACGGTGTTTCTGTATCTCTATTATGTTGGTGCGGCTTCGGAACTTTTAAATATCTTGATATATCTCGAGAACTACGCATCTGATCAAAAAATATCATAGAACATAAAAAGTAGGAAACTTAATTCTCTACAAAAAAGGTCTCTTAACATTTTGCCATAGCTCTCTTCGTTTCCGAGATATTTGCAGATTTATCTCAAGGGAAGGGGCCTAACGGACATATTTCGAAATATTTCTTCATTTTGTTGTTCTTCTTCTGCACAGCTAAGCTGGAAGTGGCATTTGCAGCTCGCAATAGTGCAGAGTTATCTCAAAGAAAGGGGCCACGGTGTTTCTGTATCTCTATTATGTTGGTGCGGCTTCGGAACTTTTAAATATCTTGATATATCTCGAGAACTACGGGTCTGATCAAAAAATATCATAGAACATAAAAAGTAGGAAACATAATTCTCTACAAAAAAGGTCTCTTAACATTTTGCCATAGCTCGCTTCGTTTCCGAGATATTTGCAGATTTATCTCAAGGGAAGGGGCCTGACGGACATATTTCGAGATATTTCTTCTTCTGCACAGCTAAGCTGGAAGTGGCATTTGCAGCTCGCAATAGTGCAGAGTTATCTCAAAGAAAGGGGCCACGGTGTTTCTGTATCTCTATTATGTTGGTGCGGCTTCGGAACTTTTAAATATCTTGATATATCTCGAGAACTACGTGTCTCATCAAAAAATATCATAGAACATAAAAAGTAGGAAACTTAATTCTCTACAAAAACGGTCTCTTAACATTTTGCCATAGCTCGCTTCGTTTCCGAGATATTTGCAGATTTATCTCAAGGGAAGGGGCCTGACGGACATATTTCGAGATATTTCTTCTTCTTGTTGTTCTTCTTCTGCACAGCTAAGCTGGAAGTGGCATTTGCGGCTCGCACTAGTGCACAGTTATCTCAAAGAAAGGGGCCACGGTGTTTCTGTATCTTTATTATGTTGGTGCGGCTTCGGAACTTTTAAATATCTCGATATATCTCGAAAACTACGCTTCTGATCAAAAAATATCATAGAACATAAATTGTAGGAAACATAATTCTCTACAAAAAACGTCTCTTAACATTTTGCCATAGCTCGCTTCGTTTCCGAGATATTTGCAGATTCAGCTCAAAGGAACTGGCCTGACGCACATATTTCGAGATATTTCTTCTTCTTGTTGTTCTTCCTCTGCACAGCTAAGCTGGAAGTGGCATTTGCAGCTCGCAATAGTGCAGAGTTATCTCAAAGAAAGGGGCCACGGTGTTTCTGTATCTCTATTATGTTGGTGCGGCTTCGGAACTTTTAAATATCTTGATATATCTCGAGAACTACGCATCTGATCAAAAAATATCATAGAACATAAAAAGTAGGAAACTTAATTCTCTACAAAAAAGGTCTCTTAACATTTTGCCATAGCTCTCTTCGTTTCCGAGATATTTGCAGATTTATCTCAAGGGAAGGGGCCTAACGGACATATTACGAAATATTTCTTCATTTTGTTGTTCTTCTTCTGCACAGCTAAGCTGGCAGTGGCATTTGCAGCTCGCAATAGTGCAGAGTTATCTCAAAGAAAGGGGCCACGGTGTTTCTGTATCTCTATTATGTTGGTGCGGCTTCGGAACTTTTAAATATCTTGATATATCTCGAGAACTACGCATCTGATCAAAAAATATCATAGAACATAAAAAGTAGGAAACTTAATTCTCTACAAAAAAGGTCTCTTAACATTTTGCCATAGCTCGCTTCGTTTCCGAGATATTTGCAGATTTATCTCAAGGGAAGGGGCCTGACGGACATATTTCGAGATATTTCTTCTTCTTGTTGTTCTTCTTCTGCACAGCTAAGCTGGAAGTGGCATTTGCGGCTCGCACTAGTGCAGAGTTATCTCAAAGAAAGGGGCCACGGTGTTTCTGTATCTCTATTATGTTGGTGCGGCTTCGGAACTTTTAAATATCTTGATATATCTCGAGAACTACGCGTCTGATCAAAAAATATCATAGAACATAAAAAGTAGGAAACTTAATTCTCTACAAAAACGGTCTCTTAACATTTTGCCATAGCTCGCTTCGTTTCCGAGATATTTGCAGATTTATCTCAAGGGAAGGGGCCTGACGGACATATTTCGAGATATTTCTTCTTCTTGTTGTTCTTCTTCTGCACAGCTGAGCTGGAAGTGGCATTTGCAGGTCGCAATAGTGCAGAGTTATCTCAAAGAAAGGGGCCACGGTGTTTCTGTATCTCTATTATGTTGGTGCGGCTTCGGAACTTTTAAATATCTTGATATATCTCGAGAACTACGGGTCTGATCAAAAAATATCATAGAACATAAAAAGTAGGAAACATAATTCTCTACAAAAAAGGTCTCTTAACATTTTGCCATAGCTCGCTTCGTTTCCGAGATATTTGCATATTTATCTCAAGGGAAGGGGCCTGACGGACATATTTCGAGATATTTCTTCTTCTTGTTGTTCTTCTTCTGCACAGCTAAGCTGGAAGTGGCATTTGCGGCTCGCACTAGTGCAGAGTTATCTCAAAGAAAGGGGCCACGGTGTTTCTGTATCTCTATTATGTTGGTGCGGCTTCGGAACTTTTAAAGATCTTGATATATCTCGAGAACTACGCATCTGATCAAAAAATATCATAGAACGTAAAAAGTGGGAAACTTAATTCTCTACTAATAAGGTCTCTTAACATTTTGCCATAGCTCGCTTCGTTTCCGAGATATTTGCAGATTTATGTCAAGGGAAGGGGCCTGACGGACATATTTCGAGATATTTCTTCTTCTTGTTGTTCTTCTTCTGCACAGCTAAGCTGGAAGTGGCATTTGCAGCTCGCAATAGTGCAGAGATATCTCAAAGAAAGGGGCCACGGTGTTTCTGTATCTCTATTATGTTGGTGCGGCTTCGGAACTTTTAAATATCTTGATATATCTCGAGAACTACGGGTCTGATCAAAAAATATCATAGAACATAAAAAGTAGGAAACATAATTCTCTACAAAAAACGTCTCTCAACATTTTGCCATAGCTCGCTTCGTTTCCGAGATATTTGCAGATTAATCTCAAGGGAAGGGGCCTAACGGACATATTTCGAGATATTTCTTCTTCTTGTTGTTCTTCTTCTGCACAGCTAAGCTGGAAGTGGCATTTGCGGCTCGCACTAGTGCAGAGTTATCTCAAAGAAAGGGGCCACGGTGTTTCTGTATCTCTATTATGTTGGTGCGGCTTCGGAACTTTTAAATATCTCGATATATCGCGAAAACTACGCTTCTGATCAAAAAATATCATAGAACATAAATTGTAGGAAACATAATTCTCTACAAAAAACGTCTCTTAACATTTTGCCATAGCTCGCTTCGTTTCCGAGATATTTGCAGATTTATCTCAAGGGAAGGGGCCTGACGGACATATTTCGAGATATTTCTTCTTCTTGTTGTCCTTCTTCTGCACAGCTAAGCTGGAAGTGGCATTTGCAGCTCGCAATAGTGCAGAGTTATCTCAAAGAAAGGGGCCACGGTGTTTCTGTATCTCTATTATGTTGGTGCGGCTTCGGAACTTTTAAAGATCTTGATATATCTCGAGAACTACGCATCTGATCAAAAAATATCATAGAACGTAAAAAGTAGGAAACTTAATTCTCTACTAATAAGGTCTCTTAACATTTTGCCATAGCTCGCTTCGTTTCCGAGATATTTGCAGATTTATCTCAAGGGAAGGGGCCTGACGGACATATTTCGAGATATTTCTTCTTCTTGTTGTTCTTCTTCTGCACAGCTAAGCTGGAAGTGGCATTTGCAGCTCGCAATAGTGCAGAGTTATCTCAAAGAAAGGGGCCACGGTGTTTCTGTATCTCTATTATGTTGGTGCGGCTTCGGAACTTTTAAATATCTTGATATATCTCGAGAACTACGCGTCTGATCAAAAAATATCATAGAACATAAAAAGTAGGAAACTTAATTCTCTACAAAAACGGTCTCTTAACATTTGGCCATAGCTCGCTTCGTTTCCGAGATATTTGCAGATTTATCTCAAGGGAAGGGGCCTGACGGACATATTTCGAGATATTTCTTCTTCTTGTTGTTCTTCTTCTGCACAGCTGAGCTGGAAGTGGCATTTGCAGGTCGCAATAGTGCAGAGTTATCTCAAAGAAAGGGGCCACGGTGTTTCTGTATCTCTATTATGTTGGTGCGGCTTCGGAACTTTTAAATATCTCGATATATCTCGAGAACTACGCATCTGATCAAAAAATATCATAGAACGTAAAAAGTAGGAAACTTAATTCTCTACAAATAAGGTCTCTTAACATTTTGCCATAGCTCGCTTCGTTTCCGAGATATTTGCAGATTTATGTCAAGGGAAGGGGCCTGACGGACATATTTCGAGATATTTCTTCTTCTTGTTGTTCTTCTTCTGCACAGCGAAGCTGGAAGTGGCATTTGCAGCTCGCAATAGTGCAGAGATATCTCAAAGAAAGGGGCCACGGTGTTTCTGTATCTCTATTATGTTGGTGCGGCTTCGGAACTTTTAAATATCTTGATATATCTCGAGAACTACGGGTCTGATCAAAAAATATCATAGAACATAAAAAGTAGGAAACATAATTCTCTACAAAAAACGTCTCTGAACATTTTGCCATAGCTCGCTTCGTTTCCGAGATATTTGCAGATTAATCTCAAGGGAAGGGGCCTAACGGACATATTTCGAGATATTTCTTCTTCTTGTTGTTCTTCTTCTGCACAGCTAAGCTGGAAGTGGCATTTGCGGCTCGCACTAGTGCAGAGTTATCTCAAAGAAAGGGGCCACGGTGTTTCTGTATCTCTATTATGTTGGTGCGGCTTCGGAACTTTTAAATATCTCGATATATCGCGAAAACTACGCTTCTGATCAAAAAATATCATAGAACATAAATTGTAGGAAACATAATTCTCTACAAAAAACGTCTCTTAACATTTTGCCATAGCTCGCTTCGTTTCCGAGATATTTGCAGATTTATCTCAAGGGAAGGGGCCTGACGGACATATTTCGAGATATTTCTTCTTCTTGTTGTCCTTCTTCTGCACAGCTAAGCTGGAAGTGGCATTTGCAGCTCGCAATAGTGCAGAGTTATCTCAAAGAAAGGGGCCACGGTGTTTCTGTATCTCTATTATGTTGGTGCGGCTTCGGAACTTTTAAATATCTTGATATATCTCGAGAACTACGCGTCGGATCAAAAAATATCATAGAACATAAAAAGTAGGAAACATAATTCTCTACAAAAAAGGTCTCTTAACATTTTGCCATAGCTCGCTTCGTTTCCGAGATATTTGCAGATTTATCTCAAGGGAAGGGGCCTGACGGACATATTTCGAGATATTTCTTCTTCTTGTTGTTCTTCTTCTGCACAGCTAAGCTGGAAGTGGCATTTGCGGCTCGCACTAGTGCAGAGTTATCTCAAAGAAAGGGGCCACGGTGTTTCTGTATCCCTATTATGTTGGTGCGGCTTCGGAACTTTTAAATATCTCGATATATCTCGAAAACTACGCTTCTGATCAAAAAATATCATAGAACATAAATTGTAGGAAACATAATTCTCTACAAAAAACGTCTCTTAACATTTTGCCATAGCTCGCTTCATTTCCGAGATATTTGCAGATTCAACTCAAAGGAACTGGCCTGACGGACATATTTCGAGATATTTCTTCTTCTTGTTGTTCTTCCTCTGCACAGCTAAGCTGGAAGTGGCATTTGCAGCTCGCAATAGTGCAGAGTTATCTCAAAGAAAGGGGCCACGGTGTTTCTGTATCTCTATTATGTTGGTGCGGCTTCGGAACTTTTAAATATCTTGATATATCTCGAGAACTACGCATCTGATCAAAAAATATCATAGAACATAAAAAGGAGGAAACTTAATTCTCTACAAAAAAGGTCTCTTAACATTTTGCCATAGCTCGCTTCGTTTCCGAGATATTTGCAGATTTATCTCAAGGGAAGGGGCCTGACGGACATATTTCGAGATATTTCTTCTTCTTGTTGTTCTTCTTCTGCACAGTTAAGCTGGAAGTGGCATTTGCGGCTCGCACTAGTGCAGAGTTATCTCAACGAAAGGGGCCACGGTGTTTCTGTATCTCTATTATGTTGGTGCGGCTTCGGAACTTTTAAATATCTTGATATATCTCGAGAACTACGCTTCTGATCAAAAAATATCATAGAACATAAATTGTAGGAAACATAATTCTCTACAAAAAACGTCTCTTAACATTTTGCCATAGCTCGCTTCGTTTCCGAGATATTTGCAGATTCAACTCAAAGGAACTGGCCTGACGGACATATTTCGAGATATTTCTTCTTCTTGTTGTTCTTCCTCTGCACAGCTAAGCTGGAAGTGGCATTTGCAGCTCGCAATAGTGCAGAGTTATCTCAAAGAAAGGGGCCACGGTGTTTCTGTATCTCTATTATGTTGGTGCGGCTTCGGAACTTTTAAATATCTTGATATATCTCGAGAACTACGCATCTGATCAAAAAATATCATAGAACATAAAAAGTAGGAAACTTAATTCTCTACAAAAAAGGTCTCTTAACATTTTGCCATAGCTCGCTTCGTTTCCGAGATATTTGCAGATTTATCTCAAGGGAAGGGGTCTGACGGACATATTTCGAGATATTTCTTCTTCTTGTTGTTCTTCTTCTGCACAGTTAAGCTGGAAGTGGCATTTGCGGCTCGCACTAGTGCAGAGTTATCTCAACGAAAGGGGCCACGGTGTTTCTGTATCTCTATTATGTTGGTGCGGCTTCGGAACTTTTAAATATCTTGATATATCTCGAGAACTACGCGTCCGATCAAAAAATATCATAGAACATAAAAAGTAGGAAACTTAATTCTCTACAAAAACGGTTTCTTAACATTTTGCCATAGCTCGCTTCGTTTCCGAGATATTTGCAGATATATTTCAAGGGAAGGGGCCTGACGGACATATTTCGAGATATTTCTTCTTCTTGTTGTTCTTCTTCTGCACAGCTAAGCTGGAAGTGGCATTTGCGGCTCGCACTAGTGCAGAGTTATCTCAAAGAAAGGGGCCACGGTGTTTCTGTATCTCTATTATGTTGGTGCGGCTTCGGAACTTTTAAATATCACGATATATCTCGAAAACTACGCTTCTGATCAAAAAATATCATAGAACATAGATTGTAGGAAACATAATTCTCTACAAAAAAGGTCTCTTAACATTTTGCCATAGCTCGCTTCGTTTCCGAGATATTTGCAGATTTATCTCAAGGGAAGGGGCCTGACGGACATATTTCGAGATATTTCTTCTTCTTGTTGTTCTTCTCCTGCACAGCTAAGCTGGAAGTGGCATTTGCAGCTCGCAATAGTGCAGAGTTATCGCAAAGAAAGGGGCCACGGTGTTTCTGTATCTCTATTATGTTGGTGCGGCTTCGGAACTTTTAAATATCTTGATATATCTCGAGAACTACGCATCCGATCAAAAAATATCATAGAACATAAAAAGTAGGAAACCTAATTCTCTACAAAAAAGGTCTCTTAACATTTTGCCATAGCTCGCTTCGTTTCCGAGATATTTGCAGATATATCTCAAGGGAAGGGGCCTGACGGACATATTTCGAGATATTTCTTCTTCTTGTTGTTCTTCTTCTGCACAGCTAAGCTGGAAGTGGCATTTGCAGCGCGCAATAGTGCAGAGTTATCTCAAAGAAAGGGGCCACGGTGTTTCTGTATCTCTATTATGTTGGTGCGGCTTCGGAACTTTTAAATATCTTGATATATCCCGAGAACTACGCATCTGATCAAAAAATATCATACTACATAAAAAGTAGGAAACTTAATTCTCTACAAGAAAGGTCTCTAAACATTTTGCCATAGCTCGCTTCGTTTCCGAGATATTTGCAGATTTATCTCAAGGGAAGGGGCCTGACGGACATATTTCGAGATGTTTCTTCTTCTTGTTGTTCTTCTTCTGCACAGCTAAGCTGGAAGTGGCATTTGCAGCTCGCAATAGTGCAGAGTTATCTCAAAGAAAGAGGCCACGGTGTTTCTGTACCTCTATTATGTGGGTGCAGCTTCGGAACTTTTAAATATCTTGATATATCTCGAGAACTACGCATCTGATCAAAAAATATCATCGAACATAAAAAGTAGGAAACTTAATTCCCTACAAAAAAGGTCTCTTAACATTTTGCCATAGCTCGCTTCGTTTCCGAGATATTTGCAGATTTATCTCAAGGGAAGTGGCCTGACGGACATATTTCGAGATATTTCTTCTTCTTGTTGTTCTTCTTCTGCACAGCTAAGCTGGAAGTGGCATTTGCAGCTCGCAATAGTGCAGAGTTATCCCAAAGAAAGGGGCCACGGTGTTTCTGTATCTCTATTATGTTGGTGCGGCTTCGGAACTTTTAAATATCTCGATATATCTCGAAAACTACGCTTCTGATCAAAAAATATCATAGAAGATAAATTGTAGGAAACATAATTCTCTACAAAAAAGGTCTCTTAACATTTTGCCATAGCTCGCTTCGTTTCCGAGATATTTGCAGATTTATCTCAAGGGAAGGGGCCTGACGGACATATTTCGAGATATTTCTTCTTCTTGTTGTTCTTCTTCTGCACAGCTAAGCTGGAAGTGGCATTTGCAGCGCGCAATAGTGCAGAGTTATCTCAAAGAAAGGGGCCACGGTGTTTCTGTATCTCTATTATGTTGGTGCGGCTTCGGAACTTTTAAATATCTTGATATATCTCGAGAACTACGCATCCGATCAAAAAATATCATACTACATAAAAAGTGGGAAACTTAATTCTCTACAAGAAAGGTCTCTAAACATTTTGCCATAGCTCGCTTCGTTTCCGAGATATTTGCAGATTTATCTCAAGGGAAGGGGCCTGACGGACATATTTCGAGATGTTTCTTCTTCTTGTTGTTCTTCTTCTGCACAGCTAAGCTGGAAGTGGCATTTGCAGCTCGCAATAGTGCAGAGTTATCTCAAAGAGAGGGGCCACGGTATTTCTGTATCTCTATTATGTTGGTGCGGCTTCGGAACTTTTAAATATCTTGATATATCTCGAGAACTACGCATCTGATCAAAAAATATCATAGAAGATAAAACGTAGGAAACTTGATTCTCTACAAAAAAGGTCTCTTAACATTTCGCCATAGCTCGCTTCGTTTCCGAGATATTTGCAGATTTATCTCAAGGGAAGGGGCCTGTCGGACATATTTCGAGATATTTCTTCTTCTTGTTGTTCTTCTTCTGCACAGCTAAGCTGGAAGTGGCATTTGCGGCTCGCACTAGTGCAGAGTTATCTCAAAGAAAGGGGCCACGGTGTTTCTGTATCTCTATTATGTTGGTGCGGCTTCGGAACTTTTAAATATCTCGATATATCGCGAAAACTACGCTTCTGATCATAAAATATCATAGAACATAAATTGTAGGAAACATAATTCTCTACAAAAAACGTCTCTTCACATTTTGCCATAGCTCTCTTCGTTTCCGAGATATTTGCAGATTTATCTCAAGGGAAGGGGCCTAACGGACATATTTCCAGATATTTCTTCTTCTTGTTGTTCTTCTTCTGCACAGCTAAGCTGGAAGTGGCATTTGCGGCTCGCACTAGTGCAGAGTTATCTCAAAGAAAGGGGCCGCGGTGTTTCTGTATCTCTATTATGTTGGTGCAGCTTCAGAACTTTTAAATATCTTGATATATCTCGAGAACTACGCGTCTGATCAAAAAATATCATGCAACATAAAAAGTAGAAAACTTAATTCTCTACAAAAAAGGTCTCTTAACATTTTGCCGTAGCTCGCTTCGTTTCCGAGATATTTGCAGATTTATCTCAAGGGAAGGGGCCTGACGGACATATTTCGAAATATTTCTTATTCTTGTTGTTCTTCTTCTGAACAGCTAAGCTGGAAGTGGCATTTGCAGCTCGCAATAGTGCAGAGTTATCTCAAAGAAAGGGGCCACGGTGTTTCTGTACCTCTATTATGTTGGTGCAGCTTCGGAGCTTATAAATATCTTGATATATCTCGAGAACTACGCATCTGATCAAAAAATATCATAGAACATAAAAAGTAGGAAACCTAATTCTTTACAAAAAAGGTCTCTTAACGTTTTGCAATAGCTCGCTTCGTTTCCGAGATATTTGCAGATTTATCTCAAGGGAGGGGTCCTGACGGACATATTTCGAGATATTTCTTCTTCTTGTTGTTCTTCTTCTGCACAGCTAAGCTGGAAGTGGCATTTGCAGCGCGCAATAGTGCAGAGTTATCTCAAAGAAAGGGGCCACGGTGTTTCTGTATCTCTATTATGTTGGTGCAGCTTCGGAGCTTTTAAATATCTTGATATATCTCGAGAACTACGCATCTGATCAAAAAATATCATAGAACATAAAAAGTATGAAACCTAATTCTTTACAAAAAAGGTCTCTTAACGTTTTGCAATAGCTCGCTTCGTTTCCGAGATATTTGCAGATTTATCTCAAGGGAAGGGGCCTGACGGACATATTTCGAGATGTTTCTTCTTCTTGTTGTTCTTCTTCTGCACAGCTAAGCTGGAAGTGGCATTTGCAGCGCGCAATAGTGCAGAGTTATCTCAAAGAAAGGGGCCACGGTGTTTCTGTATCTCTATTATGTTGGTGCAGCTTCGGAGCTTTTAAATATCTTGATATATCTCGAGAACTACGCATCTGATCAAAAAATATCAAAGAACATAAAAAGTAGGAAACCTAATTCTTTACAAAAAAGGTCTCTTAACGTTTTGCAATAGCTCGCTTCGTTTCCGAGATATTTGCAGATTTATCTCAAGGGAAGGGGCCTGACGGACATATTTCGAGATGTTTCTTCTTCTTGTTGTTCTTCTTCTGCACAGCTAAGCGGGAAGTGGCATTTGCAGCTCGCAATAGTGCAGAGTTATCTCAAAGAGAGGGGCCACCGTATTTCTGTATCTCTATTATGTTGGTGCGGCTTCGGAACTTTTAAATATCTTGATATATCTCGAGAACTACGCATCTGATCAAAAAATATCATACTACATAAAAAGTAGGAAACTTAATTCTCTACAAGAAAGGTCTCTAAACATTTTGCCATAGCTCGCTTCGTTTCCGAGATATTTGCAGATTTATCTCAAGGGAAGGGGCCTGACGGACATATTTCGAGATGTTTCTTCTTCTTGTTGTTCTTCTTCTGCACAGCTAAGCTCGAAGTGGCATTTGCAGCTCGCAATAGTGCAGAGTTATCTCAAAGAGAGGGGCCACGGTATTTCTGTATCTCTATTATGTTGGTGCGGCTTCGGAACTTTTAAATATCTTGATATATCTCGAGAACTACGCATCTGATCAAAAAATATCATACAACATAAAAAGTAGGAAACTTAATTCTCTACAAAAAAGGTCTCTTAACATTTTGCCATAGCTCGCTTCGTTTCCGAGATATTTGCAGATTTATCTCAAGGGAAGGGGCCTAACGAACATATTTCGAGATATTTCTTCTTCTTGTTGTTCTTCTTCTGCACAGCTAAACTGGAAGTGGCATTTCCAGCTCGCAATAGTGCAGAGTTATCTCAAAGAAAGGGGCCACGGTGTTTCTGTATCTCTATTATGTTGGTGCGGCTTCGGAACTTTTAAATATCTCGATATATCTCGACCACTACGCTTCTGATCAAAAAATATCATAGAACATAAATTGTAGGAAACATAATTCTCGACAAAAAAGGTCTCTTAACATTTTGCCATAGCTCGCTTCCTTTCCGAGATATTTGCAGATATATCTGAAGGGAAGGGGCCTGACGGACATATTTCGAGATATTTCTTCTTCTTGTTGTTCTTCTTCTGCACAGCTAAGCTGGAAGTGGCATTTGCAGCGCGCAATAGTGCAGAGTTATCTCAAAGAAAGGGGCCACGGTGTTTCTGTATCTCTATTATGTTGGTGCGGCTTCGGAACTTTTAAATATCTCGATATATCTCGAGAACTACGCATCTGATCAAAAAATATCATACTACACAAAAAGTAGGAAACTTAATTCTCTACAAGAAAGGTCTCTAAACATTTTGCCATAGCTCGCTTCGTTTCCGAGATATTTGCAGATTTATCTCAAGGGAAGGGCCCTGACGGACATATTTCGAGATATTTCTTCTTCTTGTTGTTCTTCTTCTGCACAGCTAAGCTGGAAGTGGCATTTGCAGCTCGCAATAGTGCAGAGTTACCTCAAAGAGAGGGGCCACGGTGTTTCTGTATCTCTATTATGTTGGTGCGGCTTCGGAACTTTTAAATATCTTGATATATCTCGAGAACAACGCATCTGATCAAAAAATATCATAGAAGATAAAAAGTAGGAAACTTAATTCTCTACAAAAAAGGTCTCTCAACATTTCGCCATAGCTCACTTCGTTTCCGAGATATTTGCAGATTTATCTCAAGGGAAGGGGCCTGTCGGACATATTTCGAGATATTTCTTCTTCTTGTTGTTCTTCTTCTGCACAGCTAAGCTGGAAGTGGCATTTGCGGCTCGCACTAGTGCAGAGTTATCTCAAAGAAAGGGGCCACGGTGTTTCTGTATCTCTATTATGTTGGTGCGGCTTCGGAACTTTTAAATATCTCGATATATCTCGAAAACTACGCTTCTGATCAAAAAATTTCATAGAACATAAATTGTAGCAAACAGAATTCTCTACAAAAAAGGTCTCTTAACATTTTGCCATAGCTCGCTTCGTTTCCGAGATATTTGCAGATATATCTCAAGGGAAGGGGCCTGACGGACATATTTCGAGATATTTCTTCTTCTTGTTGTTCTTCTTCTGCACAGCTAAACTGGAAGTGACATTTCCAGCTCGCAATCGTGCAGAGTTATCTCAAAGAAAGGGGCCACGGTGTTTCTGTATCACTATTATGTTGGTGCGGCTTCGGAACTTTTAAATATCTTGATATATCTCGAGAACTACGCCTCTGATCGAAAAATCTCATAGAACATAAAAAGTAGGAAACTTAATTCTCTACAAAAAAGGTCTCTTTACATTTTCCCATAGCTCGCTTCGTTTCCGAGATATTTGCAGATTTATCTCAAGGGAAGGGGCCTGACGGACATATTTCGAGATATTTCTTCTTCTTGTTGTTCTTCTTCTGCACAGCTGAGCTGGAAGTGGCATTTGCAGGTCGCAATAGTGCAGAATTATCTCAAAGAAAGGGGCCACGGTGTTTCTGTATCTCTATTATGTTGGTGCGGCTTCGGAACTTTTAAATATCTCGATATATCTCGAAAACTACGCTTCTGATCAAAAACTATCATAGAACGTAAATTGTAGGAAACATTATTCTCTACAAAAAAGGTCCCTTAACATTTTGCCATAGCTCGCTTCGTTTCCGAGATATTTGCAGATATAACTCAAGGGAAGGGGCCTGACGGACATATTTCGAGATATTTCTTCTTCTTGTTGTTCTTCTTCTGCACAGCTAAGCTGGAAGTGGCATTTGCAGCGCGCAATAGTGCAGAGTTATCTCAAAGAAACGGGCCACGGTGTTTCTGTATCTCTATTATGTTGGTGCGGCTTCGGAACTTTTAAATATCTTGATATATCTCGAGAACTACGCATCTGATCAAAAAATATCATACTACATAAAAAGTAGGAAACTTAATTCTCTACAAGAAAGGTCTCTAAACATTTTGCCATAGCTCGCTTCGTTTCCGAGATATTTGCAGATTTATCTCAAGGGAAGGGGCCTGACGGATATATTTCGAGATATTTCTTCTTCTTGTTGTTCTTCATCTGCACAGCTAAGCTGGAAGTGGCAATTGCAGCTCGCAATAGTGCAGAGTTATCTCAAAGAGAGGGGCCACGGTGTTTCTGTATCTCTATTATGTTGGTGCGGCTTCGGAACTTTTAAATATCTTGATATATCTCGAGAACTACGCATCTGATCAAAAAATATCATAGAAGATAAAAAGTAGGAAACTTAATTCTCTACAAAAAAGGTCTCTCAACATTTCGCCATAGCTCGCTTCGTTTCCGAGATATTTGCAGATTTATCTCAAGGGAAGGGGCCTGTCGGACATATTTCGAGATATTTCTTCTTCTTGTTGTTCTTCTTCTGCACAGCTAAGCTGGAAGTGGCATTTGCGGCTCGCACTAGTGCAGAGTTATCTCAAAGAAAGGGGCCACGGTGTTTCTGTATCTCTATTATGTTGGTGCGGCTTCGGAACTTTTAAATATCTCGATATATCTCGAAAACTACGCTTCTGATCAAAAAATTTCATAGAACATAAATTGTAGCAAACAGAATTCTCTACAAAAAAGGTCTCTTAACATTTTGCCATAGCTCGCTTCGTTTCCGAGATATTTGCAGATATATCTCAAGGGAAGGGGCCTGACGGACATATTTCGAGATATTTCTTCTTCTTGTTGTTCTTCTTCTGCACAGCTAAACTGGAAGTGACATTTCCAGCTCGCAATCGTGCAGAGTTATCTCAAAGAAAGGGGCCACGGTGTTTCTGTATCTCTATTATGTTGGTGCGGCTTCGGAACTTTTAAATATCTTGATATATCTCGAGAACTACGCCTCTGATCGAAAAATATCATAGAACATAAAAAGTAGGAAACTTAATTCTCTACAAAAAAGGTCTCTTTACATTTTCCCATAGCTCGCTTCGTTTCCGAGATATTTGCAGATTTATCTCAAGGGAAGGGGCCTGACGGACATATTTCGAGATATTTCTTCTTCTTGTTGTTCTTCTTCTGCACAGCTAAGCTGGAAGTGGCATTTGCAGCGCGCAATAGTGCAGAGTTATCTCAAAGAAAGGGGCCACGGTGTTTCTGTATCTCTATTATATTGGTGCGGCTTCGGAACTTTTAAATATCTTGATATATCTCGAGAACTACGCATCTGATCAAAAAATATCATACTACATAAAAAGTAGGAAACTTAATTCTCTACAAGAAAGGTCTCTAAACATTTTGCCATAGCTCGCTTCGTTTCCGAGATATTTGCAGATTTATCTCAAGGGAAGGGGCCTGACGGACATATTTCGAGATATTTCTTCTTCTTGTTGTTCTTCTTCTGCACAGCTGAGCTGGAAGTGGCATTTGCAGGTCGCAATAGTGCAGAATTATCTCAAAGAAAGGGGCCACGGTGTTTCTGTATCTCTATTATGTTGGTGCGGCTTCGGAACTTTTAAATATCTCGATATATCTCGAAAACTACGCTTCTGATCAAAAACTATCATAGAACGTAAATTGTAGGAAACATTATTCTCTACAAAAAAGGTCCCTTAACATTTTGCCATAGCTCGCTTCGTTTCCGAGATATTTGCAGATTTATCTCAAGGGAAGGGTCCTGATGGACATATTTCGAGATATTTCTTCTTCTTGTTGTTCTTCTTCTGCACAGCTGAACTGGAAGTGGCATTTCCAGCTCGCAATCGTGCAGAGTTATCTCAAAGAAAGGGGCCACGGTGTTTCTGTATCTCTACTATGTTGGTGCGGCTTCGGAACTTTTAAATATCTTGATATATCTCGAGAACTACGCATCTGATCAAAAAATATCATACTACATAAAAAGTAGGAAACTTAATTCTCTACAAGAAAGGTCTCTAAACATTTTGCCATAGCTCGCTTCGTTTCCGAGATATTTGCAGATTTATCTCAAGGGAAGGGGCCTGACGGACATATTTCGAGATATTTCTTCTTCTTGTTGTTCTTCTTCTGCACAGCTAAGCTGGAAGTGGCATTTGCAGCTCGCAATAGTGCAGAGTTATCTCAAAGAAAGGGGCCACGGTGTTTCTGTATCTCTATTATGTTGGTGCGGCTTCGGAACTTTTAAATATCTTGATATATCTCGAGAACTACGCATCAGATCAAAAAATATCATAGAACATAAAAAGTAGGAAACTTAAATCTCTACAAAAAAGGTCTCTTAACATTTTGCCATAGCTCTCTTCGTTTCCGAGATATTTGCAGATTTATCTCAAGGGAAGGGGCCTGACGGACATATTTCGAGATATTTCTTCTTCTTGTTGTTCTTCTGCACAGCTAAGCTGGAAGTGGCATTTGCAGCTCGCAATAGTGCATAGTTATCTGAAAGAAAGGGGCCACGGTGTTTCTGTGTCTCTATTATGTTGGTGCGGCTTCGGAACTTTTAAATATCTTGATATATCTCGAGAACTACGCATCTAATCAAAAAATATCATAGAACATAAAAAGTAGGAAACTTAATTCTCTACAAAAAAGGTCTCTTATCATTTTGCCATAGCTCGCTTCGTTTCCGAGATATTTGCAGATTTATCTCAAGGGAAGGGGCCTGACGGACATATTTCGAGATATTTCTTCTTCTTGTTGTTCTTCTTCTGCACAGCTAAGCTGGAAGTGGCATTTGCGGCTCGCACTAGTGCAGAGTTATCTCAAAGAAAGGGGCCACGGTGTTTCTGTATCTCTATTATGTTGGTGCGGCTTCGGAACTTTTAAATATCTCGATATATCTCGAAAACTACGCTTCTGATCAAAAAATATCATAGAACATAAATTGTAGGAAACATAATTCTCTACAAAAAAGGTCTCTTAACATTTTGTCATCGCTCGCTTCGTTTCCGAGATATTTGCAGATATATCTCAAGGGAAGGGGCCTGACGGACATATTTCGAGATATTTCTTCTTCTTGTTGTTCTTCTGCACAGCTAAGCTGGAAGTGGCATTTGCAGCTCGCAATAGTGCATAGTTATCTGAAAGAAAGGGGCCACGGTGTTTCTGTGTCTCTATTATGTTGGTGCGGCTTCGGAACTTTTAAATATCTTGATATATCTCGAGAACTACGCATCTGATCCAAAAATATCATAGAACATAAATAGTAGGAAACTTAATTCTCTACAAAAAAGGTCTCTTAACATTTTGCCATAGCTCGCTTCGTTTCCGAGATATTTGCAGATTTATCTCAAGGGAAGGGGCCTGACGGACATATTTCCAGATATTTCTTCTTCTTGTTGTTCTTCTTCTGCACAGCTAAGCTGGAAGTGGCATTTGCAGCTCGCAATAGTGCAGAGTTATCTCAAAGAAAGGGGCCACGGTGTTTCTGTATCTCTATTATGTTGGTGCGGCTTCGCAACTTTTAAATATCTTGATATATCTCGAGAACTACGCATCTGATCAAAAAATATCATAGAACATAAAAAGTAGGAAACTGAATTCCCTACAAAAAAGGTCTCTTAACATTTTGCCATAGCTCGCTTCGTTTCCGAGATATTTGCAGATTTATCTCAAGGGAAGGGGCCTGACGGACATATTTCGAGATATTTCTTCTTCTTGTTGTTCTTCTTCTGCACAGCTAAGCTGGAAGTGGCATTTGCGGCTCGCACTAGTGCAGAGTTATCTCAACGAAAGGGGCCACGGTGTTTCTGTATCTCTATTATGTTGGTGCGGCTTCGGAACTTTTAAATATCTTGATATATCTCGAGAACTACGCATCAGATCAAAAAATATCATAGAACATAAAAAGTAGGAAACTTAATTCTCTACAAAAAAGGTCTCTTAACATTTTGCCATAGCTCTCTTCGTTTCCGAGATATTTGCAGATTTATCTCAAGGGAAGGGGCCTGACGGACATATTTCGAGATATTTCCTCTTCTTGTTGTTCTTCTTCTGCACAGCTAAGCTGGAAGTGGCATTTGCAGCTCGCAATAGTGCAGAGTTATCTCAAAGAAAGGGGCCACGGTGTTTCTGTATCTCTATTATGTTGGTGCGGCTTCGGAACTTTTAGATATCTTGATATATCTCGAGAACTACGCATCTGATCAAGAAATATCATAGAACATAAAAAGTAGGAAACATAATTCTCTACAAAAAAGGTCTCTTAACATTTTGCCATAGCTCGCTTCGTTTCCGAGATATTTGCAGATTTATCTCAAGGGAAGGGGCCTGACGGACATATTTCGAGATATTTCTTCTTCTTGTTGTTCTTCTTCTGCACAGCTAAGCTGGAAGTGACATTTGCGGCTCGCACTAGTGCAGAGTTATCTCAACGAAAGGGGCCACGGTGTTTCTGTATCTCTATTATGTTGGTGCGGCTTCGGAACTTTTAAATATCTCGATATATCTCGAAAACTACGCTTCTGATCAAAAAATATCATAGAACATAAATTGTAGGAAACTTAATTCTCTACAAAAAAGGTCTCTTAACATTTTGCCATTGCTCTCTTCGTTTCCGAGATATTTGCAGATTTATCTCAAGGGAAGGGGCCTGACGGACATATTTCGAGATATTTCTTCTTCTTGTTGTTCTTCTGCACAGCTAAGCTGGAAGTGGCATTTGCAGCTCGCAATAGTGCATAGTTATCTGAAAGAAAGGGGCCACGGTGTTTCTGTGTCTCTATTATGTTGGTGCGGCTTCGGAACTTTTAAATATCTTGATATATCTCGAGAACTACGCATCTAATCAAAAAATATCATAGAACATAAAAAGTAGGAAACTTAATTCTCTACAAAAAAGGTCTCTTAACATTTTGCCATAGCTCTCTTCGTTTCCGAGATATTTGCAGATTTATCTCAAGGGAAGGGGCCTGACGGACATATTTCGAGATATTTCTTCTTCTTGTTGTTCTTCTTCTGCACAGCTAAGCTGGAAGTGGCATTTGCAGCTCGCAATAGTGCAGAGTTATCTCAAAGAAAGGGGCCACGGTGTTTCTGTATCTCTATTATGTTGGTGCGGCTTCGGAACTTTTAGATATCTTGATATATCTCGAGAACTACGCATCTGATCAAAAAATATCATAGAACATAAAAAGTAGGAAACTTAAGTCTCTACAAAAAAGGTCTCTGAACATTTTGCCATAGCTCGCTTCGTTTCCGAGATATTTGCAGATTTATCTCAAGGGAAGGGGCCTGACGGACATATTTCGAGATAATTCTTCTTCTTGTTGTTCTTCTTCTGCACAGCTAAGCTGGAAGTGGCATTTGCGGCTCGCACTAGTGCAGAGTTATCTCAACGAAAGGGGCCACGGTGTTTCTGTATCTCTATTATGTTGGTGCGGCTTCGGAACTTTTAAATATCTTGATATATCTCGAGAACTACGCATCAGATCAAAAAATATCATAGAACATAAAAAGTAGGAAACTTAATTCTCTACAAAAAAGGTCTCTTAACATTTTGCCATAGCTCTCTTGGTTTCCGAGATATTTGCAGATTTATCTCAAGGGAAGGGGCCTGACGGACATATTTCGAGATATTTCCTCTTCTTGTTGTTCTTCTTCTGCACAGCTAAGCTGGAAGTGGCATTTGCAGCTCGCAATAGTGCAGAGTTATCTCAAAGAAAGGGGCCACGGTGTTTCTGTATCTCTATTATGTTGGTGCGGCTTCGGAACTTTTAGATATCTTGATATATCTCGAGAACTACGCATCTGATCAAGAAATATCATAGAACATAAAAAGTAGGAAACATAATTCTCTACAAAAAAGGTCTCTTAACATTTTGCCATAGCTCGCTTCGTTTCCGAGATATTTGCAGATTTATCTCAAGGGAAGGGGCCTGACGGACATATTTCGAGATATTTCTTCTTCTTGTTGTTCTTCTTCTGCACAGCTAAGCTGGAAGTGACATTTGCGGCTCGCACTAGTGCAGAGTTATCTCAACGAAAGGGGCCACGGTGTTTCTGTATCTCTATTATGTTGGTGCGGCTTCGGAACTTTTAAATATCTCGATATATCTCGAAAACTACGCTTCTGATCAAAAAATATCATAGAACATAAATTGTAGGAAACTTAATTCTCTACAAAAAAGGTCTCTTAACATTTTGCCATAGCTCTCTTCGTTTCCGAGATATTTGCAGATTTATCTCAAGGGAAGGGGCCTGACGGACATATTTCGAGATATTTCTTCTTCTTGTTGTTCTTCTGCACACCTAAGCTGGAAGTGGCATTTGCAGCTCGCAATAGTGCAGAGTTATCTCAAAGAAAGGGGCCACGGTGTTTCTGTATCTCTATTATGTTGGTGCGGCTTCGGAACTTTTAAATATCTTGATATATCTCGAGAACTACGCATCTAATCTAAAAATATCATAGAACATAAAAAGTAGGAAACTTAATTCTCTACAAAAAAGGTCTCTTAACATTTTGCCATAGCTCTCTTCGTTTCCGAGATATTTGCAGATTTATCTCAAGGGAAGGGGCCTGACGGACATATTTCGAGATATTTCTTCTTCTTGTTGTTCTTCTTCTGCACAGCTAAGCTGGAAGTGGCATTTACAGCTCGCAATAGTGCAGAGTTATCTCAAAGAAAGGGGCCACGGTGTTTCTGTATCTCTATTATGTTGGTGCGGCTTCGGAACTTTTAAATATCTTGATATATCTCGAGAACTACGCATCAGATCAAAAAATATTATAGAACATAAAAAGTAGGAAACTTAATTCTCTACAAAAAAGGTCTCTTAACATTTTGCCATAGCTCTCTTCGTTTCCGAGATATTTGCAGATTTATCTCAAGGGAAGGGGCCTGACGGACATATTTCGAGATAATTCTTCTTCTTGTTGTTCTTCCTCTGCACAGCTAAGCTGGAAGTCGCATTTGCGGCTCGCACTAGTGCAGAGTTATCTCAACGAAAGGGGCCACGGTGTTTCTGTATCTCTATTATGTTGGTGCGGCTTCGGAACTTTTAAATATCTCGATATATCTCGAAAACTACGCTTCTGATCAAAAAATATCATAGAACATAAATTGTAGGAAACTTAATTCTCTACAAAAAAGGTCTCTTAACATTTTGCCATAGCTCTCTTCGTTTCCGAGATATTTGCAGATTTATCTCAAGGGAAGGGGCCTGACGGACATATTTCGAGATATTTCTTCTTCTTGTTGTTCTTCTGCACAGCTAAGCTGGAAGTGGCATTTGGAGCTCGCAATAGTGCATAGTTATCTGAAAGAAAGGGGCCACGGTGTTTCTGTATCTCTATTATGTTGGTGCGGCTTCGGAACTTTTAAATATCTTGATATATCTCGAGAACTACGCATCTAATCAAAAAATATCATAGAACATAAAAAGTAGGAAACTTAATTCGCTACAAAAAAGGTCTCTTAACATTTTGCCATAGCTCGCTTCGTTTCCGAGATATTTGCAGATTTATCTCAAGGGAAGGGGCCTGACGGACATATTTCGAGATATTTCTTCTTCTTGTTGTTCTTCTTCTGCACAGCTAAGCTGGAAGTGGCATTTACAGCTCGCAATAGTGCAGAGTTATCTCAAAGAAAGGGGCCACGGTGTTTCTGTATCTCTATTATGTTGGTGCGGCTTCGGAACTTTTAAATATCTTGATATATCTCGAGAACTACGCATCTGATCAAAAAATATCATAGAACATAAAAAGTAGGAAACTTAATTCTCTACAAAAAAGGTCTCTTAACAATTGGCCATAGCTCGCTTCGTTTCCGAGATATTTGCAGATTTATCTCAAGGGAAGGGGCCTGGCGGACATATTTCGAGATATTTCTTCTTCTTGTTGTTCTTCTTCTGCACAGCTAAGCTGGAAGTGGCATTTGCGGCTCGCACTAGTGCAGAGTTATCTCAAAGAAAGGGGCCACGGTGTTTCTGTATCCCTATTATGTTGGTGCGGCTTCGGAACTTTTAAATATCTCGATATATCTCGAAAACTACGCTTCTGATCAAAAAATATCATAGAACATAAATTGTAGGAAACATAATTCTCTACAAAAAACGTCTCTTAACATTTTGCCACAGCTCGCTTCGTTTCCGAGATATTTGCAGATTTATCTCAAGGGAAGGGGCCTGACGGACATATTTCGAGATATTTCTTCTTCTTGTTGTTCTTCTTCTGCACAGCTAAGCTGGAAGTGGCATTTGCAGCTCGCAATAGTGCAGAGTTATCTCAAAGAAAGGGGCCACGGTGTTTCTGTATCTCTATTATGTTGGTGCGGCTTTGGAACTTTTAAATATCTCGATATATCTCGAAAACTACGCTTCTGATCAAAAAAGATCATAGAACATAAATTGTAGGAAACATAATTCTCTACAAAAAAGGTCTCTTAACATTTTGCCATAGCTCGCTTCGTTTCCGAGATATTTGCAGATATATCTCAAGGGAAGGGGCCTGACGGACATATTTCGAGATATGTCTTCTTTTTGTTGTTCTTCTTCTGCACAGCTAAGCTGGAAGTGGCATTTACAGCTCGCAATAGTGCAGAGTTATCTCAAAGAGAGGGGCCACGGTGTTTCTGTATCTCTATTATGTTGGTGCGGCTTCGGAACTTTTAAATATCTTGATATATCTCGAGAACTACGCATCTGATCAAAAAATATCATAGAACATAAAAAGTAGGAAACTTAATTCTCTACAAAAAAGGTCTCCTAACATTTTGCCATAGCTCGCTTCGTTTCCGAGATATTTGCAGATTTATCTCAAGGGAAGGGGCCTGACGGACATATTTCGAGATATTTCTTCTTCTTGTTGTTCTTCTTCTGCACAGCTAAACTGGAAGTGGCATTTACAGCTCGCAATAGTGCAGAGTTATCTCAAAGAAAGGGGCCACGGTGTTTCTGTATCTTTATTATGTTGGTGCGGCTTCGGAACTTTTAAATATCTTGATATATCTCGAGAACTACGCATCTGATCAAAAAATATCATAGAACATAAAAAGTAGGAAACTTAATTCTCTACAAAAAAGGTCTCTTAACAATTGGCCATAGCTCGCTTCGTTTCCGAGATATTTGCAGATTTATCTCAAGGGAAGGGGCCTGGCGGACATATTTCGAGATATTTCTTCTTCTTGTTGTTCTTCTTCTGCACAGCTAAGCTGGAAGTGGCATTTGCGGCTCGCACTAGTGCAGAGTTATCTCAAAGAAAGGGGCCACGGTGTTTCTGTATCCCTATTATGTTGGTGCGGCTTCGGAACTTTTAGATATCTCGATATATCTCGAAAACTACGCTTCTGATCAAAAAATATCATAGAACATAAATTGTAGGAAACATAATTCTCTACAAAAAACGTCTCTTAACATTTTGCCACAGCTCGCTTCGTTTCCGAGATATTTGCAGATTTATCTCAAGGGAAGGGGCCTGACGGACATATTTCGAGATATTTCTTCTTCTTGTTGTTCTTCTTCTGCACAGCTAAGCTGGAAGTGGCATTTGCAGCTCGCAATAGTGCAGAGTTATCTCAAAGAAAGGGGCCACGGTGTTTCTGTATCTCTATTATGTTGGTGCGGCTTCGGAACTTTTAAATATCTTGATATATCTCGAGAACTACGCATCTGATCAAAAAATATCATAGAACATAAAAAGTAGGAAACTTAATTCTCTACAAAAAAGGTCTCCTAACATTTTGCCATAGCTCGCTTCGTTTCCGAGATATTTGCAGATTTATCTCAAGGGAAGGGGCCTGACGGACATATTTCGAGATATTTCTTCTTCTTGTTGTTCTTCTTCTGCAAAGCTAAACTGGAAGTGGCATTTCCAGCTCGCAATAGTGCAGAGTTATCTCAAAGAGAGGGGCCACGGTGTTTCTGTATCTCTATTATGTTGGTGCGGCTTCGGAACTTTTAAATATCTTGATATATCTCGAGAACTACGCATCTGATCAAAAAATATCATAGAACATGAAAAGTAGGAAACTTAATTCTCTACAAAAAAGGTCTCTCAACATTTTGCCATAGCTCGCTTCGTTTCCGAGATATTTGCAGATTTATCTCAAGGGAAGGGGCCTGACGGACATATTTCGAGATATTCCTTCTTCTTGTTGTTCTTCTTCTGCACAGCTAAGCTGGAAGTGGCATTTGCGGCTCGCACTAGTGCAGAGTTATCTCAAAGAAAGGGGCCACGGTGTTTCTGTATCCCTATTATGTTGGTGCGGCTTCGGAACTTTTAAATATCTCGATATATCTCGAAAACTACGCTTCTGACCAAAAAATATCATAGAACATAAATTGTAGGAAACATAATTCTCTACAAAAAACGTCTCTTAACATTTTGCCATAGCTCGCTTCGTTTCCGAGATATTTGCAGATTTATCTCAAGGGAAGGGGCCTGACGGACATATTTCGAGATATTTCTTCTTCTTGTTGTTCTTCTTCTGCACAGCTAAGCTGGAAGTGGCATTTACAGCTCGCAATAGTGCAGAGTTATCTCAAAGAAAGGGGCCACGGTGTTTCTGTATCTCTATTATGTTGGTGCGGCTTCGGAACTTTTAAATATCTTGATATATCTCGAGAACTACGCATCTGATCAAAAAATATCATAGAACATAAAAAGTAGGAAACTTAATTCTCTACAAAAAAGGTCTCTTAACAATTGGCCATAGCTCGCTTCGTTTCCGAGATATTTGCAGATTTATCTCAAGGGAAGGGGCCTGGCGGACATATTTCGAGATATTTCTTCTTCTTGTTGTTCTTCTTCTGCACAGCTAAGCTGGAAGTGGCATTTGCGGCTCGCACTAGTGCAGAGTTATCTCAAAGAAAGGGGCCACGGTGTTTCTGTATCCCTATTATGTTGGTGCGGCTTCGGAACTTTTAAATATCTCGATATATCTCGAAAACTACGCTTCTGATCAAAAAATATCATAGAACATAAATTGTAGGAAACATAATTCTCTACAAAAAACGTCTCTTAACATTTTGCCACAGCTCGCTTCGTTTCCGAGATATTTGCAGATTTATCTCAAGGGAAGGGTCCTGACGGACATATTTCGAGATATGTCTTCTTCTTGTTGTTCTTCTTCTGCACAGCTAAGCTGGAAGTGGCATTTACAGCTCGCAATAGTGCAGAGTTATCTCAAAGAGAGGGGCCACGGTGTTTCTGTATCTCTATTATGTTGGTGCGGCTTCGGAACTTTTAAATATCTTGATATATCTCGAGAACTACGCATCTGATCAAAAAATATCATAGAACATAAAAAGTAGGAAACTTAATTCTCTACAAAAAAGGTCTCCTAACATTTTGCCATAGCTCGCTTCGTTTCCGAGATATTTGCAGATTTATCTCAAGGGAAGGGGCCTGACGGACATATTTCGAGATATTTCTTCTTCTTGTTGTTCTTCTTCTGCAAAGCTAAACTGGAAGTGGCATTTCCAGCTCGCAATAGTGCAGAGTTATCTCAAAGAGAGGGGCCACGGTGTTTCTGTATCTCTATTATGTTGGTGCGGCTTCGGAACTTTTAAATATCTTGATATATCTCGAGAACTACGCATCTGATCAAAAAATATCATAGAACATGAAAAGTAGGAAACTTAATTCTCTACAAAAAAGGTCTCTCAACATTTTGCCATAGCTCGCTTCGTTTCCGAGATATTTGCAGATTTATCTCAAGGGAAGGGGCCTGACGGACATATTTCGAGATATTCCTTCTTCTTGTTGTTCTTCTTCTGCACAGCTAAGGTGGAAGTGGCATTTGCGGCTCGCACTAGTGCAGAGTTATCTCAAAGAAAGGGGCCACGGTGTTTCTGTATCCCTATTATGTTGGTGCGGCTTCGGAACTTTTA
This sequence comes from Osmia lignaria lignaria, assembly GCF_051020975.1. Taxonomy (NCBI): domain Eukaryota; kingdom Metazoa; phylum Arthropoda; class Insecta; order Hymenoptera; family Megachilidae; genus Osmia; species Osmia lignaria. The sequence continues at coordinate 393,670 of NW_027478178.1, read as the reverse complement.
AATATCTCGATATATCTCGAAAACTACGCTTCTGACCAAAAAATATCATAGAACATAAATTGTAGGAAACATAATTCTCTACAAAAAACGTCTCTTAACATTTTGCCATAGCTCGCTTCGTTTCCGAGATATTTGCAGATTTATCTCAAGGGAAGGGGCCTGACGGACATATTTCGAGATATTTCTTCTTCTTGTTGTTCTTCTTCTGCACAGCTAAGCTGGAAGTGGCATTTACAGCTCGCAATAGTGCAGAGTTATCTCAAAGAAAGGGGCCACGGTGTTTCTGTATCTCTATTATGTTGGTGCGGCTTCGGAACTTTTAAATATCTTGATATATCTCGAGAACTACGCATCTGATCAAAAAATATCATAGAACATAAAAAGTAGGAAACTTAATTCTCTACAAAAAAGGTCTCTTAACAATTGGCCATAGCTCGCTTCGTTTCCGAGATATTTGCAGATTTATCTCAAGGGAAGGGGCCTGGCGGACATATTTCGAGATATTTCTTCTTCTTGTTGTTCTTCTTCTGCACAGCTAAGCTGGAAGTGGCATTTGCGGCTCGCACTAGTGCAGAGTTATCTCAAAGAAAGGGGCCACGGTGTTTCTGTATCCCTATTATGTTGGTGCGGCTTCGGAACTTTTAAATATCTCGATATATCTCGAAAACTACGCTTCTGATCAAAAAATATCATAGAACATAAATTGTAGGAAACATAATTCTCTACAAAAAACGTCTCTTAACATTTTGCCACAGCTCGCTTCGTTTCCGAGATATTTGCAGATTTATCTCAAGGGAAGGGTCCTGACGGACATATTTCGAGATATGTCTTCTTCTTGTTGTTCTTCTTCTGCACAGCTAAGCTGGAAGTGGCATTTACAGCTCGCAATAGTGCAGAGTTATCTCAAAGAGAGGGGCCACGGTGTTTCTGTATCTCTATTATGTTGGTGCGGCTTCGGAACTTTTAAATATCTTGATATATCTCGAGAACTACGCATCTGATCAAAAAATATCATAGAACATAAAAAGTAGGAAACTTAATTCTCTACAAAAAAGGTCTCCTAACATTTTGCCATAGCTCGCTTCGTTTCCGAGATATTTGCAGATTTATCTCAAGGGAAGGGGCCTGATGGACATATTTCGAGATATTTCTTCTTCTTGTTGTACTTCTTCTGCACAGCTAAACTGGAAGTGGCATTTACAGCTCGCAATAGTGCAGAGTTATCTCAAAGAAAGGGGCCACGGTGTTTCTGTATCTCTATTATGTTGGTGCGGCTTCGGAACTTTTAAATATCTTGATATATCTCGAGAACTACGCATCTGATCAAAAAATATCATAGAACATAAAAAGTAGGAAACTTAATTCTCTACAAAAAAGGTCTCTTAACAATTGGCCATAGCTCGCTTCGTTTCCGAGATATTTGCAGATTTATCTCAAGGGAAGGGGCCTGGCGGACATATTTCGAGATATTTCTTCTTCTTGTTGTTCTTCTTCTGCACAGCTAAGCTGGAAGTGGCATTTGCGGCTCGCACTAGTGCAGAGTTATCTCAAAGAAAGGGGCCACGGTGTTTCTGTATCCCTATTATGTTGGTGCGGCTTCGGAACTTTTAAATATCTCGATATATCTCGAAAACTACGCTTCTGATCAAAAAATATCATAGAACATAAATTGTAGGAAACATAATTCTCTACAAAAAACGTCTCTTAACATTTTGCCACAGCTCGCTTCGTTTCCGAGATATTTGCAGATTTATCTCAAGGGAAGGGGCCTGACGGACATATTTCGAGATATTTCTTCTTCTTGTTGTTCTTCTTCTGCACAGCTAAGCTGGAAGTGGCATTTGCAGCTCGCAATAGTGCAGAGTTATCTCAAAGAGAGGGGCCACGGTGTTTCTGTATCTCTATTATGTTGGTGCGGCTTCGGAACTTTTAAATATCTTGATATATCTCGAGAACTACGCATCTGATCAAAAAATATCATAGAACATAAAAAGTAGGAAACTTAATTCTCTACAAAAAAGGTCTCCTAACATTTTGCCATAGCTCGCTTCGTTTCCGAGATATTTGCAGATTTATCTCAAGGGAAGGGGCCTGACGGACATATTTCGAGATATTTCTTCTTCTTGTTGTTCTTCTTCTGCACAGCTAAACTGGAAGTGGCATTTCCAGCTCGCAATAGTGCAGAGTTATCTCAAAGAGAGGGGCCACGGTGTTTCTGTATCTCTATTATGTTGGTGCGGCTTCGGAACTTTTAAATATCTTGATATATCTCGAGAACTACGCATCTGATCAAAAAATATCATAGAACATGAAAAGTAGGAAACTTAATTCTCTACAAAAAAGGACTCTCAACATTTTGCCATAGCTCGCTTCGTTTCCGAGATATTTGCAGATTTATCTCAAGGGAAGGGGCCTGACGGACATATTTCGAGATATTCCTTCTTCTTGTTGTTCTTCTTCTGCACAGCTAAGGTGGAAGTGGCATTTGCGGCTCGCACTAGTGCAGAGTTATCTCAAAGAAAGGGGCCACGGTGTTTCTGTATCCCTATTATGTTGGTGCGGCTTCGGAACTTTTAAATATCTCGATATATCTCGAAAACTACGCTTCTGACCAAAAAATATCATAGAACATAAATTGTAGGAAACATAATTCTCTACAAAAAACGTCTCTTAACATTTTGCCATAGCTCGCTTCGTTTCCGAGATATTTGCAGATTTATCTCAAGGGAAGGGGCCTGACGGACATATTTCGAGATATTTCTTCTTCTTGTTGTTCTTCTTCTGCACAGCTAAGCTGGAAGTGGCATTTGCGGCTCGCACTAGTGCAGAGTTATCTCAACGAAAGGGGCCACGGTGTTTCTGTATCTCTATTATGTTGGTGCGGCTTCGGAACTTTTAAATATCTCGATATATCTCGAAAACTACGCTTCTGATCAAAAAATATCATACAACATAAATTGTAGGAAACATAATTCTCTACAAAAAAGGTCTCCTAACATTTTGCCATAGCTCGCTTCGTTTCCGAGATATTTGCAGATATATCTCAAGGGAAGGGGCCTGATGGACATATTTCGAGATATTTCTTCTTCTTGTTGTACTTCTTCTGCACAGCTAAACTGGAAGTGGCATTTACAGCTCGCAATAGTGCAGAGTTATCTCAAAGAAAGGGGCCACGGTGTTTCTGTATCTCTATTATGTTGGTGCGGCTTCGGAACTTTTAAATATCTTGATATATCTCGAGAACTACGCATCTGATCAAAAAATATCATAGAACATAAAAAGTAGGAAACTTAATTCTCTACAAAAAAGGTCTCTTAACAATTGGCCATAGCTCGCTTCGTTTCCGAGATATTTGCAGATTTATCTCAAGGGAAGGGGCCTGGCGGACATATTTCGAGATATTTCTTCTTCTTGTTGTTCTTCTTCTGCACAGCTAAGCTGGAAGTGGCATTTGCAGCTCGCAATAGTGCAGAGTTATCTCAAAGAGAGGGGCCACGGTGTTTCTGTATCTCTATTATGTTGGTGCGGCTTCGGAACTTTTAAATATCTTGATATATCTCGAGAACTACGCATCTGATCAAAAAATATCATAGAACATAAAAAGTAGGAAACTTAATTCTCTACAAAAAAGGTCTCCTAACATTTTGCCATAGCTCGCTTCGTTTCCGAGATATTTGCAGATTTATCTCAAGGGAAGGGGCCTGACGGACATATTTCGAGATATTTCTTCTTCTTGTTGTTCTTCTTCTGCACAGCTAAACTGGAAGTGGCATTTCCAGCTCGCAATAGTGCAGAGTTATCTCAAAGAGAGGGGCCACGGTGTTTCTGTATCTCTATTATGTTGGTGCGGCTTCGGAACTTTTAAATATCTTGATATATCTCGAGAACTACGCATCTGATCAAAAAATATCATAGAACATGAAAAGTAGGAAACTTAATTCTCTACAAAAAAGGTCTCTCAACATTTTGCCATAGCTCGCTTCGTTTCCGAGATATTTGCAGATTTATCTCAAGGGAAGGGGCCTGACGGACATATTTCGAGATATTCCTTCTTCTTGTTGTTCTTCTTCTGCACAGCTAAGGTGGAAGTGGCATTTGCGGCTCGCACTAGTGCAGAGTTATCTCAAAGAAAGGGGCCACGGTGTTTCTGTATCCCTATTATGTTGGTGCGGCTTCGGAACTTTTAAATATCTCGATATATCTCGAAAACTACGCTTCTGACCAAAAAATATCATAGAACATAAATTGTAGGAAACATAATTCTCTACAAAAAACGTCTCTTAACATTTTGCCATAGCTCGCTTCGTTTCCGAGATATTTGCAGATTTATCTCAAGGGAAGGGGCCTGACGGACATATTTCGAGATATTTCTTCTTCTTGTTGTTCTTCTTCTGCACAGCTAAGCTGGAAGTGGCATTTGCGGCTCGCACTAGTGCAGAGTTATCTCAACGAAAGGGGCCACGGTGTTTCTGTATCTCTATTATGTTGGTGCGGCTTCGGAACTTTTAAATATCTCGATATATCTCGAAAACTACGCTTCTGATCAAAAAATATCATACAACATAAATTGTAGGAAACATAATTCTCTACAAAAAAGGTCTCCTAACATTTTGCCATAGCTCGCTTCGTTTCCGAGATATTTGCAGATATATCTCAAGGGAAGGGGCCTGACGGACATATTTCGAGATATTTCTTCTTCTTGTTGTTCTTCTTCTGCACAGCTAAGCTGGAAGTGGCATTTACAGCTCGCAATAGTGCAGAGTTATCTCAAAGAAAGGGGCCACGGTGTTTCTGTATCTCTATTATGTTGGTGCGGCTTCGGAACTTTTAAATATCTTGATATATCTCGAGAACTACGCATCTGATCAAAAAATATCACAGAACATAAAAAGTAGGAAACTTAATTCTCTACAAAAAAGGTCTCTTAACATTTTGCCATAGCTCGCTTCGTTTCCGAGATATTTGCAGATATATCTCAAGGGAAGGGGCCTGACGGACATATTTCGAGATATTTCTTCTTCTTGTTGTTCTTCTTCTGCACAGCTAAGCTGGAAGTGGCATTTGCGGCTCGCACTAGTGCAGAGTTATCTCAAAGAAAGGGGCCACGGTGTTTCTGTATCCCTATTATGTTGGTGCGGCTTCGGAACTTTTAAATATCTTGATATATCTCGAGAACTACGCATCTGATCAAAAAATATCATAGAACATAAAAAGTAGGAAACTTAATTTTCTACAAAAAAGGTCTCTTAACAATTGGCCATAGCTCGCTTCGTTTCCGAGATATTTGCAGATTTATCTCAAGGGAAGGGGCCTGACGGACATATTTCGAGATATTTCTTCTTCTTGTTGTTCTTCTTCTGCACAGCTAAGCTGGAAGTGGCATTTGCGGCTCGCACTAGTGCAGAGTTATCTCAAAGAAAGGGGCCACGGTGTTTCTGTATCCCTATTATGTTGGTGCGGCTTCGGAACTTTTAAATATCTTGATATATCTCGAGAACTACGCATCTGATCAAAAAATATCATAGAACATAAAAAGTAGGAAACTTAATTTTCTACAAAAAAGGTCTCTTAACAATTGGCCATAGCTCGCTTCGTTTCCGAGATATTTGCAGATTTATCTCAAGGGAAGGGGCCTGACGGACATATTTCGAGATATTTCTTCTTCTTGTTGTTCTTCTTCTGCACAGCTAAGCTGGAAGTGGCATTTGCGGCTCGCACTAGTGCAGAGTTATCTCAACGAAAGGGGCCACGGTGTTTCTGTATCTCTATTATGTTGGTGCGGCTTCGGAACTTTTAAATATCTCGATATATCTCGAAAACTACGCTTCTGATCAAAAAATATCATACAACATAAATTGTAGGAAACATAATTCTCTACAAAAAAGGTCTCCTAACATTTTGCCATAGCTCGCTTCGTTTCCGAGATATTTGCAGATATATCTCAAGGGAAGGGGCCTGACGGACATATTTCGAGATATTTCTTCTTCTTGTTGTTCTTCTTCTGCACAGCTAAGCTGGAAGTGGCATTTACAGCTCGCAATAGTGCAGAGTTATCTCAAAGAAAGGGGCCACGGTGTTTCTGTATCTCTATTATGTTGGTGCGGCTTCGGAACTTTTAAATATCTTGATATATCTCGAGAACTACGCATCTGATCAAAAAATATCACAGAACATAAAAAGTAGGAAACTTAATTCTCTACAAAAAAGGTCTCTTAACATTTTGCCATAGCTCGCTTCGTTTCCGAGATATTTGCAGATATATCTCAAGGGAAGGGGCCTGACGGACATATTTCGAGATATTTCTTCTTCTTGTTGTTCTTCTTCTGCACAGCTAAGCTGGAAGTGGCATTTGCGGCTCGCACTAGTGCAGAGTTATCTCAAAGAAAGGGGCCACGGTGTTTCTGTATCCCTATTATGTTGGTGCGGCTTCGGAACTTTTAAATATCTTGATATATCTCGAGAACTACGCATCTGATCAAAAAATATCATAGAACATAAAAAGTAGGAAACTTAATTTTCTACAAAAAAGGTCTCTTAACAATTGGCCATAGCTCGCTTCGTTTCCGAGATATTTGCAGATTTATCTCAAGGGAAGGGGCCTGACGGACATATTTCGAGATATTTCTTCTTCTTGTTGTTCTTCTTCTGCACAGCTAAGCTGGAAGTGGCATTTGCGGCTCGCACTAGTGCAGAGTTATCTCAAAGAAAGGGGCCACGGTGTTTCTGTATCCCTATTATGTTGGTGCGGCTTCGGAACTTTTAAATATCTTGATATATCTCGAGAACTACGCATCTGATCAAAAAATATCATAGAACATAAAAAGTAGGAAACTTAATTTTCTACAAAAAAGGTCTCTTAACAATTGGCCATAGCTCGCTTCGTTTCCGAGATATTTGCAGATTTATCTCAAGGGAAGGGGCCTGACGGACATATTTCGAGATATTTCTTCTTCTTGTTGTTCTTCTTCTGCACAGCTAAGCTGGAAGTGGCATTTGCGGCTCGCACTAGTGCAGAGTTATCTCACAGAAAGGGGCCACGGTGTTTCTGTATCCCTATTATGTTGGTGCGGCTTCGGAACTTTTAAATATCTTGATATATCTCGAGAACTACGCATCTGATCAAAAAATATCATAGAACATAAAAAGTAGGAAACTTAACTTTCTACAAAAAAGGTCTCTTAACAATTGGCCATAGCTCGCTTCGTTTCCGAGATATTTGCAGATTTATCTCAAGGGAAGGGGCCTGACGGACATATTTCGAGATATTTCTTCTTCTTGTTGTTCTTCTTCTGCACAGCTAAGCTGGAAGTGGCATTTGCGGCTCGCACTAGTGCAGAGTTATCTCAAAGAAAGGGGCCACGGTGTTTCTGTATCCCTATTATGTTGGTGCGGCTTCGGAACTTTTAAATATCTTGATATATCTCGAGAACTACGCATCTGATCAAAAAATATCATAGAACATAAAAAGTAGGAAACTTAATTTTCTACAAAAAAGGTCTCTTAACAATTGGCCATAGCTCGCTTCGTTTCCGAGATATTTGCAGATTTATCTCAAGGGAAGGGGCCTGACGGACATATTTCGAGATATTTCTTCTTCTTGTTGTTCTTCTTCTGCACAGCTAAGCTGGAAGTGGCATTTGCGGCTCGCACTAGTGCAGAGTTATCTCAAAGAAAGGGGCCACGGTGTTTCTGTATCCCTATTATGTTGGTGCGGCTTCGGAACTTTTAAATATCTTGATATATCTCGAGAACTACGCATCTGATCAAAAAATATCACAGAACATAAAAAGTAGGAAACTTAATTCTCTACAAAAAAGGTCTCTTAACATTTTGCCATAGCTCGCTTCGTTTCCGAGATATTTGCAGATATATCTCAAGGGAAGGGGCCTGACGGACATATTTCGAGATATTTCTTCTTCTTGTTGTTCTTCTTCTGCACAGCTAAGCTGGAAGTGGCATTTGCGGCTCGCACTAGTGCAGAGTTATCTCAAAGAAAGGGGCCACGGTGTTTCTGTATCCCTATTATGTTGGTGCGGCTTCGGAACTTTTAAATATCTTGATATATCTCGAGAACTACGCATCTGATCAAAAAATATCATAGAACATAAAAAGTAGGAAACTTAATTTTCTACAAAAAAGGTCTCTTAACAATTGGCCATAGCTCGCTTCGTTTCCGAGATATTTGCAGATTTATCTCAAGGGAAGGGGCCTGACGGACATATTTCGAGATATTTCTTCTTCTTGTTGTTCTTCTTCTGCACAGCTAAGCTGGAAGTGGCAATTGCGGCTCGCACTAGTGCAGAGTTATCTCAAAGAAAGGGGCCACGGTGTTTCTGTATCCCTATTATGTTGGTGCGGCTTCGGAACTTTTAAATATCTTGATATATCTCGAGAACTACGCATCTGATCAAAAAATATCATAGAACATAAAAAGTAGGAAACTTAATTTTCTACAAAAAAGGTCTCTTAACAATTGGCCATAGCTCGCTTCGTTTCCGAGATATTTGCAGATTTATCTCAAGGGAAGGGGCCTGACGGACATATTTCGAGATATTTCTTCTTCTTGTTGTTCTTCTTCTGCACAGCTAAGCTGGAAGTGGCATTTGCGGCTCGCACTAGTGCAGAGTTATCTCAACGAAAGGGGCCACGGTGTTTCTGTATCTCTATTATGTTGGTGCGGCTTCGGAACTTTTAAATATCTCGATATATCTCGAAAACTACGCTTCTGATCAAAAAATATCATACAACATAAATTGTAGGAAACATAATTCTCTACAAAAAAGGTCTCCTAACATTTTGCCATAGCTCGCTTCGTTTCCGAGATATTTGCAGATATATCTCAAGGGAAGGGGCCTGACGGACATATTTCGAGATATTTCTTCTTCTTGTTGTTCTTCTTCTGCACAGCTAAGCTGGAAGTGGCATTTACAGCTCGCAATAGTGCAGAGTTATCTCAAAGAAAGGGGCCACGGTGTTTCTGTATCTCTATTATGTTGGTGCGGCTTCGGAACTTTTAAATATCTTGATATATCTCGAGAACTACGCATCTGATCAAAAAATATCACAGAACATAAAAAGTAGGAAACTTAATTCTCTACAAAAAAGGTCTCTTAACATTTTGCCATAGCTCGCTTCGTTTCCGAGATATTTGCAGATATATCTCAAGGGAAGGGGCCTGACGGACATATTTCGAGATATTTCTTCTTCTTGTTGTTCTTCTTCTGCACAGCTAAGCTGGAAGTGGCATTTGCGGCTCGCACTAGTGCAGAGTTATCTCAAAGAAAGGGGCCACGGTGTTTCTGTATCCCTATTATGTTGGTGCGGCTTCGGAACTTTTAAATATCTTGATATATCTCGAGAACTACGCATCTGATCAAAAAATATCATAGAACATAAAAAGTAGGAAACTTAATTTTCTACAAAAAAGGTCTCTTAACAATTGGCCATAGCTCGCTTCGTTTCCGAGATATTTGCAGATTTATCTCAAGGGAAGGGGCCTGACGGACATATTTCGAGATATTTCTTCTTCTTGTTGTTCTTCTTCTGCACAGCTAAGCTGGAAGTGGCATTTGCGGCTCGCACTAGTGCAGAGTTATCTCAAAGAAAGGGGCCACGGTGTTTCTGTATCCCTATTATGTTGGTGCGGCTTCGGAACTTTTAAATATCTTGATATATCTCGAGAACTACGCATCTGATCAAAAAATATCATAGAACATAAAAAGTAGGAAACTTAATTTTCTACAAAAAAGGTCTCTTAACAATTGGCCATAGCTCGCTTCGTTTCCGAGATATTTGCAGATTTATCTCAAGGGAAGGGGCCTGACGGACATATTTCGAGATATTTCTTCTTCTTGTTGTTCTTCTTCTGCACAGCTAAGCTGGAAGTGGCATTTGCGGCTCGCACTAGTGCAGAGTTATCTCAAAGAAAGGGGCCACGGTGTTTCTGTATCCCTATTATGTTGGTGCGGCTTCGGAACTTTTAAATATCTTGATATATCTCGAGAACTACGCATCTGATCAAAAAATATCATAGAACATAAAAAGTAGGAAACTTAATTTTCTACAAAAAAGGTCTCTTAACAATTGGCCATAGCTCGCTTCGTTTCCGAGATATTTGCAGATTTATCTCAAGGGAAGGGGCCTGACGGACATATTTCGAGATATTTCTTCTTCTTGTTGTTCTTCTTCTGCACAGCTAAGCTGGAAGTGGCATTTGCGGCTCGCACTAGTGCAGAGTTATCTCACAGAAAGGGGCCACGGTGTTTCTGTATCCCTATTATGTTGGTGCGGCTTCGGAACTTTTAAATATCTTGATATATCTCGAGAACTACGCATCTGATCAAAAAATATCATAGAACATAAAAAGTAGGAAACTTAACTTTCTACAAAAAAGGTCTCTTAACAATTGGCCATAGCTCGCTTCGTTTCCGAGATATTTGCAGATTTATCTCAAGGGAAGGGGCCTGACGGACATATTTCGAGATATTTCTTCTTCTTGTTGTTCTTCTTCTGCACAGCTAAGCTGGAAGTGGCATTTGCGGCTCGCACTAGTGCAGAGTTATCTCAAAGAAAGGGGCCACGGTGTTTCTGTATCCCTATTATGTTGGTGCGGCTTCGGAACTTTTAAATATCTTGATATATCTCGAGAACTACGCATCTGATCAAAAAATATCATAGAACATAAAAAGTAGGAAACTTAATTTTCTACAAAAAAGGTCTCTTAACAATTGGCCATAGCTCGCTTCGTTTCCGAGATATTTGCAGATTTATCTCAAGGGAAGGGGCCTGACGGACATATTTCGAGATATTTCTTCTTCTTGTTGTTCTTCTTCTGCACAGCTAAGCTGGAAGTGGCATTTGCGGCTCGCACTAGTGCAGAGTTATCTCAAAGAAAGGGGCCACGGTGTTTCTGTATCCCTATTATGTTGGTGCGGCTTCGGAACTTTTAAATATCTTGATATATCTCGAGAACTACGCATCTGATCAAAAAATATCATAGAACATAAAAAGTAGGAAACTTAATTTTCTACAAAAAAGGTCTCTTAACAATTGGCCATAGCTCGCTTCGTTTCCGAGATATTTGCAGATTTATCTCAAGGGAAGGGGCCTGACGGACATATTTCGAGATATTTCTTCTTCTTGTTGTTCTTCTTCTGCACAGCTAAGCTGGAAGTGGCATTTGCGGCTCGCACTAGTGCAGAGTTATCTCAAAGAAAGGGGCCACGGTGTTTCTGTATCCCTATTATGTTGGTGCGGCTTCGGAACTTTTAAATATCTTGATATATCTCGAGAACTACGCATCTGATCAAAAAATATCATAGAACATAAAAAGTAGGAAACTTAATTTTCTACAAAAAAGGTCTCTTAACAATTGGCCATAGCTCGCTTCGTTTCCGAGATATTTGCAGATTTATCTCAAGGGAAGGGGCCTGACGGACATATTTCGAGATATTTCTTCTTCTTGTTGTTCTTCTTCTGCACAGCTAAGCTGGAAGTGGCATTTGCGGCTCGCACTAGTGCAGAGTTATCTCAAAGAAAGGGGCCACGGTGTTTCTGTATCCCTATTATGTTGGTGCGGCTTCGGAACTTTTAAATATCTTGATATATCTCGAGAACTACGCATCAGATCAAAAAATATCATAGAACATAAAAAGTAGGAAACTTAATTCTCTACAAAAAAGGTCTCTTAACATTTTGCCATAGCTCTCTTCGTTTCCGAGATATTTGCAGATTTATCTCAAGGGAAGGGGCCTGACGGACATATTTCGAGATATTTCTTCTTCTTGATGTTCTTCTTCTGCACAGCTAAGCTGGAAGTGGCATTTGCAGCTCGCAATAGTGCAGAGTTATCTCAAAGAAAGGGGCCACGGTGTTTCTGTATCTCTATTATGTTGGTGCGGCTTTGGAACTTTTAAATATCTCGATATATCTCGAAAACTACGCTTCTCACCAAAAAATATCATAGAACATAAATTGTACGAAACATAATTCTCTACAAAAAAGGTCTCTTAACATTTTGCCATAGCTCGCTTCGTTTCCGAGATATTTGCAGATATATCTCAAGGGAAGGGGCCTGACGGACATATTTCGAGATATTTCTTCTTCTTGATGTTCTTCTTCTGCACAGCTAAGCTGGAAGTGGCATTTGCAGCTCGCAATAGTGCAGAGTTATCTCAAAGAAAGGGGCCACGGTGTTTCTGTATCTCTATTATGTTGGTGCGGCTTCGGAACTTTTAAATATCTTGATATATCTCGAGAACTACGCATCAGATCAAAAAATATCATAGAACATAAAAAGTAGGAAACTTAATTCTCTACAAAAAAGGTCGATTAACATTTTGCCATAGCTCTCTTCGTTTCCGAGATATTTGCAGATATATCTCAAGGGAAGGGGCCTGACGGACATATTTCGAGATATTTCTTCTTCTTGTTGTTCTTCTTCTGCACAGCTAAGCTGGAAGTGGCATTTGCGGCTCGCACTAGTGCAGAGTTATCTCAAAGAAAGGGGCCACGGTGTTTCTGTATCCCTATTATGTTGGTGCGGCTTCGGAACTTTTAAATATCTTGATATATCTCGAGAACTACGCATCTGATCAAAAAATATCATAGAACATAAAAAGTAGGAAACTTAATTTTCTACAAAAAAGGTCTCTTAACAATTGGCCATAGCTCGCTTCGTTTCCGAGATATTTGCAGATTTATCTCAAGGGAAGGGGCCTGACGGACATATTTCGAGATATTTCTTCTTCTTGTTGTTCTTCTTCTGCACAGCTAAGCTGGAAGTGGCATTTGCGGCTCGCACTAGTGCAGAGTTATCTCAAAGAAAGGGGCCACGGTGTTTCTGTATCCCTATTATGTTGGTGCGGCTTCGGAACTTTTAAATATCTTGATATATCTCGAGAACTACGCATCAGATCAAAAAATATCATAGAACATAAAAAGTAGGAAACTTAATTCTCTACAAAAAAGGTCTCTTAACATTTTGCCATAGCTCTCTTCGTTTCCGAGATATTTGCAGATTTATCTCAAGGGAAGGGGCCTGACGGACATATTTCGAGATATTTCTTCTTCTTGATGTTCTTCTTCTGCACAGCTAAGCTGGAAGTGGCATTTGCAGCTCGCAATAGTGCAGAGTTATCTCAAAGAAAGGGGCCACGGTGTTTCTGTATCTCTATTATGTTGGTGCGGCTTTGGAACTTTTAAATATCTCGATATATCTCGAAAACTACGCTTCTCACCAAAAAATATCATAGAAGATAAATTGTACGAAACATAATTCTCTACAAAAAAGGTCTCTTAACATTTTGCCATAGCTCGCTTCGTTTCCGAGATATTTGCAGATATATCTCAAGGGAAGGGGCCTGACGGACATATTTCGAGATATTTCTTCTTCTTGATGTTCTTCTTCTGCACAGCTAAGCTGGAAGTGGCATTTGCAGCTCGCAATAGTGCAGAGTTATCTCAAAGAAAGGGGCCACGGTGTTTCTGTATCTCTATTATGTTGGTGCGGCTTCGGAACTTTTAAATATCTTGATATATCTCGAGAACTACGCATCAGATCAAAAAATATCATAGAACATAAAAAGTAGGAAACTTAATTCTCTACAAAAAAGGTCGATTAACATTTTGCCATAGCTCTCTTCGTTTCCGAGATATTTGCAGATTTATCTCAAGGGAAGGGGCCTGACGGACATATTTCGAGATATTTCTTCTTCTTGATGTTCTTCTTCTGCACAGCTAAGCTGGAAGTGGCATTTGCAGCTCGCAATAGTGCAGAGTTATCTCAAAGAAAGGGGCCACGGTGTTTCTGTATCTCTATTATGTTGGTGCGGCTTCGGAACTTTTAAATATCTCGATATATCTCGAAAACTACGCTTCTGATCAAAAAATATCATAGAACCTAAATTGTAGGAAACATAATTCTCTACAAAAAACGTCTCTTAACATTTTGCCATAGCTCGCTTCGTTTCCGAGATATTTGCAGATTCAGCTCAAAGGAACTGGCCTGACGGACATATTTCGAGATATTTCTTCCTCTTGTTGTTCTTCCTCTGCACAGCTAAGCTGGAAGTGGCATTTGCAGCTCGCAATAGTGCAGAGTTATCTCAAAGAAAGGGGCCACGGTGTTTCTGTATCTCTATTATGTTGGTGCGGCTTTGGAACTTTTAAATATCTCGATATATCTCGAAAACTACGCTTCTGATCAAAAAATATCATAGAACATAAATTGTAGGAAACATAATTCTCTACAAAAAAGGTCTCTTAACATTTTGCCATAGCTCGCTTCGTTTCCGAGATATTTGCAGATATATCTCAAGGGAAGGGGCCTGACGGACATATTTCGAGATATGTCTTCTTCTTGTTGTTCTTCTTCTGCACAGCTAAGCTGGAAGTGGCATGTACAGCTCGCAATAGTGCAGAGTTATCTCAAAGAAAGGGGCCACGGTGTTTCTGTATCTCTATTATGTTGGTGCGGCTTCGGAACTTTTAAATATCTTGATATATCTCGAGAACTACGCATCTGATCAAAAAATATCATAGAACATAAAAAGTAGGAAACTTAATTCTCTACAAAAAAGGTCTCTTAACATTTTGCCATAGCTCGCTTCGTTTCCGAGATATTTGCAGATATATCTCAAGGGAAGGGGCCTGACGGACATATTTCGAGATATTTCTTCTTCTTGTTGTTCTTCTTCTGCACAGCTAAGCTGGAAGTGGCATTTACAGCTCGCAATAGTGCAGAGTTATCTCAAAGAAAGGGGCCACGGTGTTTCTGTATCTCTATTATGTTGGTGCGGCTTTGGAACTTTTAAATATCTCGATATATCTCGAAAACTACGCTTCTCACCAAAAAATATCATAGAACATAAATTGTACGAAACATAATTCTCTACAAAAAAGTTCTCTTAACATTTTGCCATAGCTCGCTTCGTTTCCGAGATATTTGCAGATATATCTCAAGGGAAGGGGCCTGACGGACATATTTCGAGATATTTCTTCTTCTTGTTGTTCTTCTTCTGCACAGCTAAGCTGGAAGTGGAATTTGCGGCTCGCACTAGTGCAGAGTTATCTCAAAGAAAGGAGCCACGGTGTTTCTGTATCCCTATTATGTTGGTGCGGCTTCGGAACTTTTAAATATCTTGATATATCTCGAGAACTACGCATCTGATCAAAAAATATCATAGAACATAAAAAGTAGGAAACTTTATTCTCTACAAAAAAGGTCTCTTAACAATTGGCCATAGCTCGCTTCGTTTCCGAGATATTTGCAGATATATCTCAAGGGAAGGGGCCTGGCGGACATATTTCGAGATATTTCTTCTTCTTGTTGTTCTTCTTCTGCACAGCTAAGCTGGAAGTGGCATTTGCGGCTCGCACTAGTGCAGAGTTATCTCAAAGAAAGGGGCCACGGTGTTTCTGTATCCCTATTATGTTGGTGCGGCTTCGGAACTTTTAAATATCTCGATATATCTCGAAAACTACGCTTCTGATCAAAAAATATCATAGAACATAAATTGTAGGAAACATAATTCTCTACAAAAAACGTCTCTTAACATTTTGCCATAGCTCGCTTCGTTTCCGAGATATTTGCAGATTTATCTCAAGGGAAGGGTCCTGACGGACATATTTCGAGATATTTCTTCTTCTTGTTGTTCTTCTTCTGCACAGCTAAGCTGGAAGTGGCATTTGCGGCTCGCACTAGTGCAGAGTTATCTCAACGAAAGGGGCCACGGTGTTTCTGTATCTCTATTATGTTGGTGCGGCTTCGGAACTTTTAAATATCTCGATATATCTCGAAAACTACGCTTCTGATCAAAAAATATCATAGAACATAAATTGTAGGAAACATAATTCTCTACAAAAAACGTCTCTTAACATTTTGCCATAGCTCGCTTCGTTTCCGAGATATTTGCAGATTCAGCTCAAAGGAACTGGCCTGACGGACATATTTCGAGATATTTCTTCTTCTTGTTGTTCTTCCTCTGCACAGCTAAGCTGGAAGTGGCATTTGCAGCTCGCAATAGTGCAGAGTTATCTCAAAGAAAGGGGCCACGGTGTTTCTGAATCTCTATTATGTTGGTGCGGCTTTGGAACTTTTAAATATCTCGATATATCTCGAAAACTACGCTTCTGATCAAAAAATATCATAGAACATAAATTGTAGGAAACATAATTCTCTACAAAAAAGGTCTCTTAACATTTTGCCATAGCTCGCTTCGTTTCCGAGATATTTGCAGATATATCTCAAGGGAAGGGGCCTGACGGACATATTTCGAGATATGTCTTCTTCTTGTTGTTCTTCTTCTGCACAGCTAAGCTGGAAGTGGCATTTACAGCTCGCAATAGTGCAGAGTTATCTCAAAGAGAGGGGCCACGGTGTTTCTGTATCTCTATTATGTTGGTGCGGCTTCGGAACTTTTAAATATCTTGATATATCTCGAGAACTACGCATCTGATCAAAAAATATCATAGAACATAAAAAGTAGGAAACTTAATTCTCTACAAAAAAGGTCTCCTAACATTTTGCCATAGCTCGCTTCGTTTCCGAGATATTTGCAGATTTATCTCAAGGGAAGGGGCCTGACGGACATATTTCGAGATATTTCTTCTTCTTGTTGTTCTTCTTCTGCACAGCTAAACTGGAAGTGGCATTTTCAGCTCGCAATTGTGCAGAGTTATCTCAAAGAGAGGGGCCACGGTGTTTCTGTATCTCTATTATGTTGGTGCGGCTTCGGAACTTTTAAATATCTTGATATATCTCGAGAACTACGCATCTGATCAAAAAATATCATAGAACATGAAAAGTAGGAAACTTGATTCTCTACAAAAAAGGTCTCTCAACATTTTGCCATAGCTCGCTTCGTTTCCGAGATATTTGCAGATTTATCTCAAGGGAAGGGGCCTGACGGACATATTTCGAGATATTCCTTCTTCTTGTTGTTCTTCTTCTGCACAGCTAAGGTGGAAGTGGCATTTGCGGCTCGCACTAGTGCAGAGTTATCTCAAAGAAAGGGGCCACGGTGTTTCTGTATCCCTATTATGTTGGTGCGGCTTCGGAACTTTTAAATATCTCGATATATCTCGAAAACTACGCTTCTGATCAAAAAATATCATAGAACATAAATTGTAGGAAACATAATTCTCTACAAAAAACGTCTCTTAACATTTTGCCATACCTCGCTTCGTTTCCGAGATATTTGCAGATTTATCTTAAGGGAAGGGGCCTGACGGACATATTTCGAGATATTTCTTCTTCTTGTTGTTCTTCTTCTGCACAGCTAAACTGGAAGTGGCGTTTCCAGCTCGCAATAGTGCAGAGTTATCTCAAAGAGAGGGGCCACGGTGTTTCTATATCTCTGCTATGTTGGTGCGGCTTCGGAACTTTTAAATATCTTGATATATCTCGAGAACTACGCATCTGATCAAAAAATATCATAGAACATAAAAAGTAGGAAACTTAATTCTCTACAAAAAAGGTCTCTCAACATTTTGCCATAGCTCGCTTCGTTTCCGAGATATTTGCAGATTTATCTCAAGGGAAGGGGCCTGACGGACATATTTCGAGATATTTCTTCTTCTTGTTGTTCTTCTTCTGCACAGCTAAGCTGGAAGTGGCATTTGCGGCTCGCACTAGTGCAGAGTTATCTCAAATAGAGGGGCCACGGTGTTTCTGTATCCCTATTATGTTGGTGCGGCTTCGGAACTTTTAAATATCTCGATATATCTCGAAAACTACGCTTCTGATCAAAAAATATCATAGAACATAAATTGTAGGAAACATAATTCTCTACAAAAAACGTCTCTTAACATTTTGCCATAGCTCGCTTCGTTTCCGAGATATTTGCAGATTTATCTCAAGGGAAGGGGCCTGACGGACATATTTCGAGATATTTCTTCTTCTTGTTGTTCTTCTTCTGCACAGCTAAACTGGAAGTGGCATTTCCAGCTCGCAATAGTGCAGAGTTATCTCAAAGAGAGGGGCCACGGTGTTTCTGTATCTCTATTATGTTGGTGCGGCTTCGGAACTTTTAAATATCTTGATATATCTCGAGAACTACGCATCTGATCAAAAAATATCATAGAACATAAAAAGTAGGAAACTTAATTCTCTACAAAAAAGGTCTCTCAACATTTTGCCATAGCTCGCTTAGTTTCCGAGATATTTGCAGATTTATCTCAAGGGAAGGGGCCTGACGGACATATTTCGAGATATTTCTTCTTCTTGTTGTTCTTCTTCTGCACAGCTAAGCTGGAAGTGGCATTTACAGCTCGCAATAGTGCAGAGTTATCTCAAAGAAAGGGGCCACGGTGTTTCTGTATCTCTATTATGTTGGTGCGGCTTCGGAACTTTTAAATATCTTGATATATCTCGAGAACTACGCATCAGATCAAAAAATATCATAGAACATAAATTGTAGGAAACATAATTCTCTACAAAAAAGGTCTCTTAACATTTTGCCATAGCTCGCTTCGTTTCCGAGATATTTGCAGATTTATCTCAAGGGAAGGGGCCTGACGGACATAGTTCGAGATATTTCTTCTTCTTGTTGTTCTTCTTCTGCACAGCTAAGCTGGAAGTGGCATTTGCGGCTCGCACTAGTGCAGAGTTATCTCAAAGAAAGGGGCCACGGTGTTTCTGTATCTCTATTATGTTGGTGCGGCTTTGGAACTTTTAAATATCTCGATATATCTCGAAAACTACGCTTCTGATCAAAAAATATCACAGAACATAAATTGTAGGAAACATAATTCTCTACAAAAAAGGTTTCTTAACATTTTGCCATAGCTCGCTTCGTTTCCGAGATATTTGCAGATATATCTCAAGGGAAGGGGCCTGACGGACATATTTCGAGATATTTCTTCTTCTTGTTGTTCTTCTCCTGCACAGCTAAGCTGGAAGTGGCATTTACAGCTCGCAATACTGCAGAGTTATCTCAAAGAAAGGGGCCACGGTGTTTCTGTATCTCTATTATGTTGGTGCGGCTTCGGAACTTTTAAATATCTTGATATATCTCGAGAACTACGCATCTGATCAAAAAATATCAATGAACATAAAAAGTAGGAAACTTAATTCTCTACAAAAAAGGTCTCTTAACATTTTGCCATAGCTCGCTTCGTTTCCGAGATATTTGCAGATTTATCTCAAGGGAAGGGGCCTGACGGACATATTTCGAGATATGTCTTCTTCTTGTTGTTCTTCTTCTGCACAGCTAAGGTGGAAGTGGCATTTGCGGCTCGCACTAGTGCAGAGTTATCTCAAAGAAAGGGGCCACGGTGTTTCTGTATCCCTATTATGTTGGTGCGGCTTCGGAACTTTTAAATATCTCGATATATCTCGAAAACTACGCTTCTGATCAAAAAATATCATAGAACATAAATTGTAGGAAACATAATTCTCTACAAAAAACGTCTCTTAACATTTTGCCATACCTCGCTTCGTTTCCGAGATATTTGCAGATTTATCTTAAGGGAAGGGGCCTGACGGACATATTTCGAGATATTTCTTCTTCTTGTTGTTCTTCTTCTGCACAGCTAAACTGGAAGTGGCGTTTCCAGCTCGCAATAGTGCAGAGTTATCTCAAAGAGAGGGGCCACGGTGTTTCTATATCTCTGCTATGTTGGTGCGGCTTCGGAACTTTTAAATATCTTGATATATCTCGAGAACTACGCATCTGATCAAAAAATATCATAGAACACAAAAAGTAGGAAACTTAATTCTCTACAAAAAAGGTCTCTCAACATTTTGCCATAGCTCGCTTCGTTTCCGAGATATTTGCAGATTTATCTCAAGGGAAGGGGCCTGACGGACATATTTCGAGATATTTCTTCTTCTTGTTGTTCTTCTTCTGCACAGCTAAGCTGGAAGTGGCATTTGCGGCTCGCACTAGTGCAGAGTTATCTCAAATAGAGGGGCCACGGTGTTTCTGTATCCCTATTATGTTGGTGCGGCTTCGGAACTTTTAAATATCTCGATATATCTCGAAAACTACGCTTCTGATCAAAAAATATCATAGAACATAAATTGTAGGAAACATAATTCTCTACAAAAAACGTCTCTTAACATTTTGCCATAGCTCGCTTCGTTTCCGAGATATTTGCAGATTTATCTCAAGGGAAGGGGCCTGACGGACATATTTCGAGATATTTTTTCTTCTTGTTGTTCTTCTTCTGCACAGCTAAACTGGAAGTGGCATTTCCAGCTCGCAATAGTGCAGAGTTATCTCAAAGAGAGGGGCCACGGTGTTTCTGTATCTCTATTATGTTGGTGCGGCTTCGGAACTTTTAAATATCTTGATATATCTCGAGAACTACGCATCTGATCAAAAAATATCATAGAACATAAAAAGTAGGAAACTTAATTCTCTACAAAAAAGGTCTCTCAACATTTTGCCATAGCTCGCTTAGTTTCCGAGATATTTGCAGATTTATCTCAAGGGAAGGGGCCTGACGGACATATTTCGAGATATTTCTTCTTCTTGTTGTTCTTCTTCTGCACAGCTAAGCTGGAAGTGGCATTTACAGCTCGCAATAGTGCAGAGTTATCTCAAAGAAAGGGGCCACGGTGTTTCTGTATCTCTATTATGTTGGTGCGGCTTTGGAACTTTTAAATATCTCGATATATCTCGAAAACTACGCTTCTGATCAAAAAATATCACAGAACATAAATTGTAGGAAACATAATTCTCTACAAAAAAGGTCTCTTAACATTTTGCCATAGCTCGCTTCGTTTCCGAGATATTTGCAGATATATCTCAAGGGAAGGGGCCTGACGGACATATTTCGAGATATTTCTTCTTCTTGTTGTTCTTCTCCTGCACAGCTAAGCTGGAAGTGGCATTTACAGCTCGCAATACTGCAGAGTTATCTCAAAGAAAGGGGCCACGGTGTTTCTGTATCTCTATTATGTTGGTGCGGCTTCGGAACTTTTAAATATCTTGATATATCTCGAGAACTACGCATCTGATCAAAAAATATCAATGAACATAAAAAGTAGGAAACTTAATTCTCTACAAAAAAGGTCTCTTAACATTTTGCCATAGCTCGCTTCGTTTCCGAGATATTTGCAGATTTATCTCAAGGGAAGGGGCCTGACGGACATATTTCGAGATATTTCTTCTTCTTGTTGTTCTTCTTCTGCACAGCTAAGCTGGAAGTGGCATTTGCGGCTCGCACTAGTGCAGAGTTATCTCAAAGAAAGGGGCCACGGTGTTTCTGTATCCCTATTATGTTGGTGCGGCTTCGGAACTTTTAAATATCTCGATATATCTCGAAAACTACGCTTCTGATCAAAAAATATCATAGAACATAAATTGTACGAAACATAATTCTCTACAAAAAAGTTCTCTTAACATTTTGCCATAGCTCGCTTCGTTTCCGAGATATTTGCAGATATATCTCAAGGGAAGGGGCCTGACGGACATATTTCGAGATATTTCTTCTTCTTGTTGTTCTTCTTCTGCACAGCTAAGCTGGAAGTGGAATTTGCGGCTCGCACTAGTGCAGAGTTATCTCAAAGAAAGGAGCCACGGTGTTTCTGTATCCCTATTATGTTGGTGCGGCTTCGGAACTTTCAAATATCTTGATATATCTCGAGAACTACGCATCTGATCAAAAAATATCATAGAACATAAAAAGTAGGAAACTTAATTCTCTACAAAAAAGGTCTCTTAACAATTGGCCATAGCTCGCTTCGTTTCCGAGATATTTGCAGATTTATCTCAAGGGAAGGGGCCTGGCGGACATATTTCGAGATATTTCTTCTTCTTGTTGTTCTTCTTCTGCACAGCTAAGCTGGAAGTGGCATTTGCGGCTCGCACTAGTGCAGAGTTATCTCAAAGAAAGCGGCCACGGTGTTTCTGTATCCCTATTATGTTGGTGCGGCTTCGGAACTTTTAAATATCTCGATATATCTCGAAAACTACGCTTCTGATCAAAAAATATCATAGAACATAAATTGTAGGAAACATAATTCTCTACAAAAAACGTCTCTTAACATTTTGCCATAGCTCGCTTCGTTTCCGAGATATTTGCAGATTTATCTCAAGGGAAGGGTCCTGACGGACATATTTCGAGATATTTCTTCTTCTTGTTGTTCTTCTTCTGCACAGCTAAGCTGGAAGTGGCATTTGCGGCTCGCACTAGTGCAGAGTTATCTCAACGAAAGGGGCCACGGTGTTTCTGTATCTCTATTATGTTGGTGCGGCTTCGGAACTTTTAAATATCTCGATATATCTCGAAAACTACGCTTCTGATCAAAAAATATCATAGAACATAAATTGTAGGAAACATAATTCTCTACAAAAAACGTCTCTTAACATTTTGCCATAGCTCGCTTCGTTTCCGAGATATTTGCAGATTCAGCTCAAAGGAACTGGCCTGACGGACATATTTCGAGATATTTCTTCTTCTTGTTGTTCTTCCTCTGCACAGCTAAGCTGGAAGTGGCATTTGCAGCTCGCAATAATGCAGAGTTATCTCAAAGAAAGGGGCCACGGTGTTTCTGTATCTCTATTATGTTGGTGCGGCTTTGGAACTTTTAAATATCTCGATATATCTCGAAAACTACGCTTCTGATCAAAAAATATCATAGAACATAAATTGTAGGAAACATAATTCTCTACAAAAAAGGTCTCTTAACATTTTGCCATAGCTCGCTTCGTTTCCGAGATATTTGCAGATATATCTCAAGGGAAGGGGCCTGACGGACATATTTCGAGATATGTCTTCTTCTTGTTGTTCTTCTTCTGCACAGCTAAGCTGGAAGTGGCATTTACAGCTCGCAATAGTGCAGAGTTATCTCAAAGAGAGGGGCCACGGTGTTTCTGTATCTCTATTATGTTGGTGCGGCTTCGGAACTTTTAAATATCTTGATATATCTCGAGAACTACGCATCTGATCAAAAAATATCATAGAACATAAAAAGTAGGAAACCTAATTTTCTACAAAAAAGGTCTCTTAACATTTTGCCGTAGCTCGCTTCGTTTCCGAGATATTTGCAGATTTATCTCAAGGGAAGGGGCCTGGCGGACATATTGCGAAATATTTCTTATTCTTGTTGTTCTTCTTCTGCACAGCTAAGCTGGAAGTGGCATTTGCAGCTCGCAATAGTGCAGACTTATCTCAAAGAAAGGGGCCACGGTGTTTCTGTACCTCTATTATGTTGGTGCAGCTTCGGAGCTTTTAAATATCTTGATATATCTCGAGAACTACGCTTCTGATCAAAAAATATCATAGAACGTAGATTGTAGGAAACATAATTCTCTACAAAAAAGGTCTCTTAACATTTTGCCATAGCTCGCTTCGTTTCCGAGATATTTGCAGATTTATCTCAAGGGAAGGGGCCTGACGGACATATTTTGAGATATTTCTTCTTCTTGTTGTTCTTCTTCTGCACAGCTAAGCTGGAAGTGGCATTTGCAGCTCGCAATAGTGCAGAGTTATCTCAAAGAAAGGGGCCACGGTGTTTCTGTATCTCTATTATGTTGGTGCGGCTTCGGAACTTTTAAATATCTCGATATATCTCGAAAACTACGCTTCTGATCAAAAAATATCATAGAACGTAAATTGTAGGAAACATAATTCTCTACAAAAAAGGTCTCTTAACATTTTGCCACAGCTCGCTTCGTTTCCGAGATATTTGCAGATTTATCTCAAGGGAAGGGGTCTGACGGACATATTTCGAGATATTTCTTCTTCTTGTTGTTCTTCTTCTGCACAGCTAAGCTCGAAGTGGCATTTGCAGCTCGCAATAGTGCAGAGTTATCGCAAAGAAAGGGGCCACGGTGTTTCTGTATCCCTATTATGTTGGTGCGGCTTCGGAACTTTTAAATATCTTGATATATCTCGAGAACTACGCTTCTGATCAAAAAATATCATAGAACGTAAATTGTAGGAAACATAATTCTCTACAAAAAAGGTCTCTTAACATTTTGCCATAGCTCGCTTCGTTTCCGAGATATTTGCAGATTTATCTCAAGGGAAGGGGTCTGACGGACATATTTCGAGATATTTCTTCTTCTTGTTGTTCCTCTTCAGCACAGCTAAGCTGGAAGTGGCATTTCCAGCCCGCAATAGTGCAGAGTTATCTCAAAGAAAGGGGCCACGGTGTTTCTGTATCTCTATTATGTTGGTGCGGCTTCGGAACTTTTAAATATCGTGATATATCTCGAGAACTACGCATCTGATCAAAAAATATCATAGAACCTGAAAAGTAGGAAACTTAATTCTCTACAAAAAAGGTCTCTTAACATTTTGCCATAGCTCGCTTCATTTCCGAGATATTTGCAGATTTATCCGAAGGGAAGGGGCCTAACGGACATATTTCGAGATATTTCTTCGTCTTGTTGTTCTTCTTCTGCACAGCTAAACTGGAAGTGGCATTTCCAGCTCGCAATAGTTCAGAGTTATCTCAAAGAAAGGGGCCACGGTGTTTCTGTATCTCTATTATGTTGGTGCGGCTTCGGAACTTTTAAATATCTTAATATATCTCGAGAACTACGCATCTGATCAAAAAATATCATAGAACATAAAAAGTAGGAAACTTAATTCTCTACAAAAAAGGTCTCTTAACATTTTGCCATAGCTCGCTTCGTTTCCGAGATATTTGCAGATTTATCTCAAGGGAAGGGGCCTGACGGACATATTTCGAGATATTTCTTCTTCTTGTTGTTCTTCTTCTGCACAGCTGAGCTGGAAGTGGCATTTGCAGGTCGCAATAGTGCAGAGTTATCTCAAAGAAAGGGGCCACGGTGTTTCTGTATCTCTATTATGTTGGTGCGGCATCGGAACTTTTAAATATCTCGATATATCTCGAAAACTACGCTTCTGATCAAAAAATATCATAGAACATAAATTGTAGGGAAAATAATTCTCTACAAAAAAGGTCTCTTAACATTTTGCCATAGCTCGCTTCGTTTCCGAGATATTTGCAGATTTATCTCAAGGGAAGGGGCCTGACGGACATATTTCGAGATATTTCTTCTTCTTGTTGTTCTTCTTCTGCACAGCTAAGCTGGAAGTGGCATTTGCGGATCGCACTAGTGCAGAGTTATCTCAAAGAAAGGGGCCACGGTGTTTCTGTATCTCTATTATGTTGGTGCGGCTTCGGAACTTTTAAATATCTCGATATATCTCGAAAACTACGCTTCTGATCAAAAAATATCATAGAACGTAAATTGTAGGAAACATAATTCTCTACAAAAAACGTATCTTAACATTTTGCCATAGCTCGCTTCGTTTCCGAGATATTTGCAGATTCAGCTCAAAGGAACGGGCCTGACGGACATATTTCGAGATACTTCTTCTTCTTGTTGTTCTTCCTCTGCACAGCTAAGCTGGAAGTGGCATTTGCAGCTCGCACTAGTGCAGAGTTATCTCAAAGAAAGGGGCCACGGTGTTTCTGTATCTCTATTATGTTGGTGCGGCTTCGGAACTTTTAAATATCTCGATATATCTCGAAAACTACGCTTCTGATCAAAAAATATCATAGAACGTAAATTGTAGGAAACATAATTCTCTACAAAAAACGTATCTTAACATTTTGCCATAGCTCGCTTCGTTTCCGAGATATTTGCAGATTCAGCTCAAAGGAACGGGCCTGACGGACATATTTCGAGATACTTCTTCTTCTTGTTGTTCTTCCTCTGCACAGCTAAGCTGGAAGTGGCATTTGCAGCTCGCAATAGTGCAGAGTTATCTCAAAGAAAGGGGCCACGGTGTTTCTGTATCTCTATTATGTTGGTGCGGCTTCGGAACTTTTAAATATCTTGATATATCTCGAGAACTACGCATCTGATCAAAAAATATCATAGAACATAAAAAGTAGGAAACTTAATTCTCTACAAAAAAGGTCTCTTAATATTTTGCCATAGCTCGCTTCGTTTCCGAGATATTTGCAGATTTATCTCAAGGGAAGGGGCCTGACGGACATATTTCGAGATATTTCTTCTTCTTGTTGTTCTTCTTCTGCACAGCTAAGCTGGAAGTGGCATTTGCAGCTCGCACTAGTGCAGAGTTATCTCAAAGAAAGAGGCCACGGTGTTTCTGTATCTCTATTATGTTGGTGCGGCTTCGGAACTTTTAAATATCTCGATATATCTCGAAAACTACGCTTCTGATCAAAAAATATCATAGAACATAAATTGTAGGAAACATAATTCTCTACAAAAAAGGTCTCTTAACATTTTCCATAGCTCGCTTCGTTTCCGAGATATTTGCAGATATATCTCAAGGGAAGGGGCCTGACGGACATATTTCGAGATATTTCTTCTTCTTGTTGTTCTTCTTCTGCACAGCTAAGCTGGAAGTGGCATTTGCGGCTCGCACTAGTGCAGAGTTATCTCAAAGAAAGGGGCCACGGTGTTTCTGTATCTCTAATATGTTGGTGCGGCTTCGGAACTTTTAAATATCTCGATATATCTCGAAAACTACGCTTCTGATCAAAAAATATCATAGAACGTAAATTGTAGGAAACATTATTCTCTACAAAAAAGGTCTCTTAACATTTTGCCATAGCTCGGTTTGTTTCCGAGATATTTGCAGATTCATCTCAAGGGAAGGGGTCTGACGGACATATTTCGAGATATTTCTTCTTCTTGTTGTTCTTCTTCTGCACAGCTAAGCTGGAAGTGGCATTTACAGCTCGCAACAGTGCAGAGTTATCTCAAAGAAAGGGGCCACGGTGTTTCTGTATCTCTATTATGTTGGTGCGGCTTCGGAACTTTTAAATATCTTGATATATCTCGAGAACTACGCATCTGATCAAAAAATATCATAGAACATGAAAAGTAGGAAACTTAATTCTCTACAAAAAAGGTCTCTTAACATTTTGCCATAGCTCGCTTCGTTTCCGAGATATTTGCAGATTTATCTGAAGGGAAGGGGCCTAACGGACATATTTCGAGATATTTCTTCTTCTTGTTGTTCTTCTTCTGCACAGCTAAACTGGAAGTGGCAGTTCCAGCTCGCAATAGTGCAGAGTTATCTCAAAGAAAGGGGCCACGGTGTTTCTGTACCTCTATTATGTTGGTGCGGCTTCGGAACTTTTAAATATCTTGATATATCTCGAGAACTACGCATCTGATCAAAAAATATCATAGAACATGAAAAGTAGGAAACTTAATTCTCTACAAAAAAGGTCTCTTAACATTTTGCCATAGCTCGCTTCGTTTCCGAGATATTTGCAGATTTATCTGAAGGGAAGGGGCCTAACGGACATATTTCCAGATATTTCTTCTTCTTGTTGTTCTTCTTCTGCACAGCTAAACTGGAAGTGGCAGTTCCAGCTCGCAATAGTGCAGAGTTATCTCAAAGAAAGGGGCCACGGTGTTTCTGTATCTCTATTATGTTGGTGCGGCTTCGGAACTTTTAAATATCTTGATATATCTCGAGAACTACGCATCTGATCAAAAAATATCATAGAACATAAAAAGTAGGAAACTTAATTCTCTACAAAAAAGGTCTCTTAACATTTTGCCATAGCTCGCTTCGTTTCCGAGATATTTGCAGATATATCTCAAGGGAAGGGGCCTGACGGACATATTTCGAGATATTTCTTCTTCTTGTTGTTCTTCTTTTGCACAGCTAAGCTGGAAGTGGCATTTACAGCTCGCAATAGTGCAGAGTTATCTCAAAGAAAGGGGTCACGGTGTTTCTGTATCTCTATTATGTTGGTGCGGCTTCGGAACTTTTAAATATCTTGATATATCTCGAGAACTACGCATCTGATCAAAAAATATCATAGAACCTGAAAAGTAGGAAACTTAATTCTCTACAAAAAAGGTCTCTTAACATTTTGCCATAGCTCGCTTCATTTCCGAGATATTTGCAGATTTATCTCAAGGGAAGGGGCCTGACGGACATATTTCGAGATATTTCTTCTTCTTGTTGTTCTTCTTCTGCACAGCTGAGCTGGAAGTGGCATTTGCAGGTCGCAATAGTGCAGAGTTATCTCAAAGAAAGGGGCCACGGTGTTTCTGTATCTCTATTATGTTGGTGCGGCATCGGAACTTTTAAATATCTCGATATATCTCGAAAACTACGCTTCTGATCAAAAAATATCATAGAACATAAATTGTAGGGAAAATAATTCTCTACAAAAAAGGTCTCTTAACATTTTGCCATAGCTCGCTTCGTTTCCGAGATATTTGCAGATTTATCTCAAGGGAAGGGGCCTGACGGACATATTTCGAGATATTTCTTCTTCTTGTTGTTCTTCTTCTGCACAGCTAAGCTGGAAGTGGCATTTGCGGATCGCACTAGTGCAGAGTTATCTCAAAGAAAGGGGCCACGGTGTTTCTGTATCTCTATTATGTTGGTGCGGCTTCGGAACTTTTAAATATCTCGATATATCTCGAAAACTACGCTTCTGATCAAAAAATATCATAGAACGTAAATTGTAGGAAACATAATTCTCTACAAAAAACGTATCTTAACATTTTGCCATAGCTCGCTTCGTTTCCGAGATATTTGCAGATTCAGCTCAAAGGAACGGGCCTGACGGACATATTTCGAGATACTTCTTCTTCTTGTTGTTCTTCCTCTGCACAGCTAAGCTGGAAGTGGCATTTGCAGCTCGCAATAGTGCAGAGTTATCTCAAAGAAAGGGGCCACGGTGTTTCTGTATCTCTATTATGTTGGTGCGGCTTCGGAACTTTTAAATATCTTGATATATCTCGAGAACTACGCATCTGATCAAAAAATATCATAGAACATAAAAAGTAGGAAACTTAATTCTCTACAAAAAAGGTCTC
The DNA here is from genome assembly GCF_051020975.1 of Osmia lignaria lignaria. NCBI lineage: Eukaryota > Metazoa > Arthropoda > Insecta > Hymenoptera > Megachilidae > Osmia > Osmia lignaria. Next base: position 364,919 of record NW_027478178.1, on the reverse strand, counting down.
TTAATATTTTGCCATAGCTCGCTTCGTTTCCGAGATATTTGCAGATTTATCTCAAGGGAAGGGGCCTGACGGACATATTTCGAGATATTTCTTCTTCTTGTTGTTCTTCTTCTGCACAGCTAAGCTGGAAGTGGCATTTGCAGCTCGCACTAGTGCAGAGTTATCTCAAAGAAAGAGGCCACGGTGTTTCTGTATCTCTATTATGTTGGTGCGGCTTCGGAACTTTTAAATATCTCGATATATCTCGAAAACTACGCTTCTGATCAAAAAATATCATAGAACATAAATTGTAGGAAACATAATTCTCTACAAAAAAGGTCTCTTAACATTTTCCATAGCTCGCTTCGTTTCCGAGATATTTGCAGATATATCTCAAGGGAAGGGGCCTGACGGACATATTTCGAGATATTTCTTCTTCTTGTTGTTCTTCTTCTGCACAGCTAAGCTGGAAGTGGCATTTGCGGCTCGCACTAGTGCAGAGTTATCTCAAAGAAAGGGGCCACGGTGTTTCTGTATCTCTATTATGTTGGTGCGGCTTCGGAACTTTTAAATATCTTGATATATCTCGAGAACTACGCATCTGATCAAAAAATATCATAGAACCTGAAAAGTAGGAAACTTAATTCTCTACAAAAAAGGTCTCTTAACATTTTGCCATAGCTCGCTTCATTTCCGAGATATTTGCAGATTTATCTCAAGGGAAGGGGCCTGACGGACATATTTCGAGATATTTCTTCTTCTTGTTGTTCTTCTTCTGCACAGCTGAGCTGGAAGTGGCATTTGCAGGTCGCAATAGTGCAGAGTTATCTCAAAGAAAGGGGTCACGGTGTTTCTGTATCTCTATTATGTTGGTGCGGCTTCGGAACTTTTAAATATCTCGATATATCTCGAAAACTACGCTTCTGATCAAAAAATATCATAGAACGTAAATTGTAGGAAACATTATTCTCTACAAAAAAGGTCTCTTAACATTTTGCCATAGCTCGGTTCGTTTCCGAGATATTTGCAGATTCATCTCAAGGGAAGGGGTCTGACGGACATATTTCGAGATATTTCTTCTTCTTGTTGTTCTTCTTCTGCACAGCTAAGCTGGAAGTGGCATTTACAGCTCGCAATAGTGCAGAGTTATCTCAAAGAAAGGGGCCACGGTGTTTCTGTATCTCTATTATGTTGGTGCGGCTTCGGAACTTTTAAATATCTTGATATATCTCGAGAACTACGCATCTGATCAAAAAATATCATAGAACATGAAAAGTAGGAAACTTAATTCTCTACAAAAAAGGTCTCTTAACATTTTGCCATAGCTCGCTTCGTTTCCGAGATATTTGCAGATTTATCTGAAGGGAAGGGGCCTAACGGACATATTTCGAGATATTTCTTCTTCTTGTTGTTCTTCTTCTGCACAGCTAAGCTGGAAGTGGCATTTGCGGCTCGCACTAGTGCAGAGTTATCTCAAAGAAAGGGGCCACGGTGTTTCTGTATCTCTAATATGTTGGTGCGGCTTCGGAACTTTTAAGTATCTCGATACATCTCGAAAACTACGCTTCTGATCAAAAATATCATAGAACCTAAATTGTAGGAAACTTAATTCTCTACAAAAAAGGTCTCTTAACATTTTGCCATAGCTCGCTTCGTTTCCGAGATATTTGCAGATTTATCTCAAGGGAAGGGGCCTGACGGACATATTTCGAGATATTTCTTCTTCTTGTTGTTCTTCTTCTGCACAGCTGAGCTGGAAGTGGCATTTGCAGGTCGCAATAGTGCAGAGTTATCTCAAAGAAAGGGGTCACGGTGTTTCTGTATCTCTATTATGTTGGTGCGGCTTCGGAACTTTTAAATATCTCGATATATCTCGAAAACTACGCTTCTGATCAAAAAATATCATAGAACGTAAATTGTAGGAAACATTATTCTCTACAAAAAAGGTCTCTTAACATTTTGCCATAGCTCGGTTCGTTTCCGAGATATTTGCAGATTCATCTCAAGGGAAGGGGTCTGACGGACATATTTCGAGATATTTCTTCTTCTTGTTGTTCTTCTTCTGCACAGCTAAGCTGGAAGTGGCATTTACAGCTCGCAATAGTGCAGAGTTATCTCAAAGAAAGGGGCCACGGTGTTTCTGTATCTCTATTATGTTGGTGCGGCTTCGGAACTTTTAAATATCTTGATATATCTCGAGAACTACGCATCTGATCAAAAAATATCATAGAACATGAAAAGTAGGAAACTTAATTCTCTACAAAAAAGGTCTCTTAACATTTTGCCATAGCTCGCTTCGTTTCCGAGATATTTGCAGATTTATCTGAAGGGAAGGGGCCTAACGGACATATTTCGAGATATTTCTTCTTCTTGTTGTTCTTCTTCTGCACAGCTAAACTGGAAGTGGCAGTTCCAGCTCGCAATAGTGCAGAGTTATCTCAAAGAAAGGGGCCACGGTGTTTCTGTATCTCTATTATGTTGGTGCGGCTTCGGAACTTTTAAATATCTTGATATATCTCGAGAACTACGCATCTGATCAAAAAATATCATAGAACCTGAAAAGTAGGAAACTTAATTCTCTACAAAAAAGGTCTCTTAACATTTTGCAATAGCTCGCTTCATTTCCGAGATATTTGCAGATTTATCTCAAGGGAAGGGGCCTGACGGACATATTTCGAGATATTTCTTCTTCTTGTTGTTCTTCTTCTGCACAGCTGAGCTGGAAGTGGCATTTGCAGGTCGCAATAGTGCAGAGTTATCTCAAAGAAAGGGGTCACGGTGTTTCTGTATCTCTATTATGTTGGTGCGGCTTCGGAACTTTTAAATATCTCGATATATCTCGAAAACTACGCTTCTGATCAAAAAATATCATAGAACGTAAATTGTAGGAAACATTATTCTCTACAAAAAAGGTCTCTTAACATTTTGCCATAGCTCGCTTCGTTTCCGAGATATTTGCAGATTCAGCTCAAAGGAACGGGCCTGACGGACATATTTCGAGATACTTCTTCTTCTTGTTGTTCTTCCTCTGCACAGCTAAGCTGGAAGTGGCATTTGCAGCTCGCAATAGTGCAGAGTTATCTCAAAGAAAGGGGCCACGGTGTTTCTGTATCTCTATTATGTTGGTGCGGCTTCGGAACTTTTAAATATCTTGATATATCTCGAGAACTACGCATCTGATCAAAAAATATCATAGAACATAAAAAGTAGGAAACTTAATTCTCTACAAAAAAGGTCTCTTAATATTTTGCCATAGCTCGCTTCGTTTCCGAGATATTTGCAGATTTATCTCAAGGGAAGGGGCCTGACGGACATATTTCGAGATATTTCTTCTTCTTGTTGTTCTTCTTCTGCACAGCTAAGCTGGAAGTGGCATTTGCAGCTCGCACTAGTGCAGAGTTATCTCAAAGAAAGAGGCCACGGTGTTTCTGTATCTCTATTATGTTGGTGCGGCTTCGGAACTTTTAAATATCTCGATATATCTCGAAAACTACGCTTCTGATCAAAAAATATCATAGAACATAAATTGTAGGAAACATAATTCTCTACAAAAAAGGTCTCTTAACATTTTCCATAGCTCGCTTCGTTTCCGAGATATTTGCAGATATATCTCAAGGGAAGGGGCCTGACGGACATATTTCGAGATATTTCTTCTTCTTGTTGTTCTTCTTCTGCACAGCTAAGCTGGAAGTGGCATTTGCGGCTCGCACTAGTGCAGAGTTATCTCAAAGAAAGGGGCCACGGTGTTTCTGTATCTCTAATATGTTGGTGCGGCTTCGGAACTTTTAAGTATCTCGATACATCTCGAAAACTACGCTTCTGATCAAAAAATATCATAGAACCTAAATTGTAGGAAACATAATTCTCTACAAAAAAGGTCTCTTAACATTTTGCCATAGCTCGCTTCGTTTCCGAGATATTTGCAGATTTATCTCAAGGGAAGGGGCCTGACGGACATATTTCGAGATATTTCTTCTTCTTGTTGTTCTTCTTCTGCACAGCTGAGCTGGAAGTGGCATTTGCAGGTCGCAATAGTGCAGAGTTATCTCAAAGAAAGGGGTCACGGTGTTTCTGTATCTCTATTATGTTGGTGCGGCTTCGGAACTTTTAAATATCTCGATATATCTCGAAAACTACGCTTCTGATCAAAAAATATCATAGAACGTAAATTGTAGGAAACATTATTCTCTACAAAAAAGGTCTCTTAACATTTTGCCATAGCTCGGTTCGTTTCCGAGATATTTGCAGATTCATCTCAAGGGAAGGGGTCTGACGGACATATTTCGAGATATTTCTTCTTCTTGTTGTTCTTCTTCTGCACAGCTAAGCTGGAAGTGGCATTTACAGCTCGCAATAGTGCAGAGTTATCTCAAAGAAAGGGGCCACGGTGTTTCTGTATCTCTATTATGTTGGTGCGGCTTCGGAACTTTTAAATATCTTGATATATCTCGAGAACTACGCATCTGATCAAAAAATATCATAGAACATGAAAAGTAGGAAACTTAATTCTCTACAAAAAAGGTCTCTTAACATTTTGCCATAGCTCGCTTCGTTTCCGAGATATTTGCAGATTTATCTGAAGGGAAGGGGCCTAACGGACATATTTCGAGATATTTCTTCTTCTTGTTGTTCTTCTTCTGCACAGCTAAACTGGAAGTGGCAGTTCCAGCTCGCAATAGTGCAGAGTTATCTCAAAGAAAGGGGCCACGGTGTTTCTGTATCTCTATTATGTTGGTGCGGCTTCGGAACTTTTAAATATCTTGATATATCTCGAGAACTACGCATCTGATCAAAAAATATCATAGAACATAAAAAGTAGGAAACTTAATTCTCTACAAAAAAGGTCTCTTAACATTTTGCCATAGCTCGCTTCGTTTCCGAGATATTTGCAGATATATCTCAAGGGAAGGGGCCTGACGGACATATTTCGAGATATTTCTTCTTCTTGTTGTTCTTCTTCTGCACAGCTAAGCTGGAAGTGGCATTTACAGCTCGCAATAGTGCAGAGTTATCTCAAAGAAAGGGGCCACGGTGTTTCTGTATCTCTATTATGTTGGTGCGGCTTCGGAACTTTTAAATATCTTGATATATCTCGAGAACTACGCATCTGATCAAAAAATATCATAGAACCTGAAAAGTAGGAAACTTAATTCTCTACAAAAAAGGTCTCTTAACATTTTGCCATAGCTCGCTTCATTTCCGAGATATTTGCAGATTTATCTCAAGGGAAGGGGCCTGACGGACATATTTCGAGATATTTCTTCTTCTTGTTGTTCTTCTTCTGCACAGCTGAGCTGGAAGTGGCATTTGCAGGTCGCAATAGTGCAGAGTTATCTCAAAGAAAGGGGTCACGGTGTTTCTGTATCTCTATTATGTTGGTGCGGCTTCGGAACTTTTAAATATCTCGATATATCTCGAAAACTACGCTTCTGATCAAAAAATATCATAGAACGTAAATTGTAGGAAACATTATTCTCTACAAAAAAGGTCTCTTAACATTTTGCCATAGCTCGCTTCGTTTCCGAGATATTTGCAGATTTACCTCAAGGGAAGGGGCCTGACGGACATATTTCGAGATATTTCTTCTTCTTGTTGTTCTTCTTCTGCACAGCTGAGCTGGAAGTGGCATTTGCAGGTCGGAATAGTGCAGAGTTATCTCAAAGAAAGGGGCCACGGTGTTTCTGTATCTCTATTATGTTGGTGCGGCTTCGGAACTTTTAAATATCTCGATATATCTCGAAAACTACGCTTCTGATCAAAAAATATCATAGAACATAAAAAGTAGGAAACTTAATTCTCTACAGAAAAGGTCTCTTAACATTTTGCCATAGCTCGCTTCGTTTCCGAGATATTTGCAGATTTACCTCAAGGGAAGGGGCCTGACGGACATATTTCGAGATATTTCTTCTTCTTGTTGTTCTTCTTCTGCACAGCTGAGCTGGAAGTGGCATTTGCAGGTCGGAATAGTGCAGAGTTATCTCAAAGAAAGGGGCCACGGTGTTTCTGTATCTCTATTATGTTGGTGCGGCTTCGGAACTTTTAAATATCTCGATATATCTCGAAAACTACGCTTCTGATCAAAAAATATCATAGAACATAAAAAGTAGGAAACTTAATTCTCTACAAAAAAGGTCTCTTAACATTTTGCCATAGCTCGCTTCGTTTCCGAGATATTTGCAGATTTATCTCAAGGGAAGGGGCCTGACGGACATATTTCGAGATATTTCTTCTTCTTGTTGTTCTTCTTCTGCACAGCTAAGCTGGAAGTGGCATTTGCGGCTCTCACTAGTGCAGAGTTATCTCAAAGAAAGGGGCCACGGTGTTTCTGTATCTCTATTATGTTGGTGCGGCTTCGGAACTTTTAAATATCTGGATATATCTCGAAAACTACGCTTCTGATCAAAAAATATCATAGAACATAAATTGTAGGAAACATAATTCCCTACAAAAAAGGTCTCTTAACATTTTGCCATAGCTCGCTTCGTTTCCGAGATATTTGCAGATTTATCTCAAGGGAAGGGGCCTGACGGACATATTTCGAGATATTTCTTCTTCTGCACAGCTAAGCTGGAAGTGGCATTTGCGGCTCGCACTAGTGCAGAGTTATCTCAAAGAAAGGGGCCACGGTGTTTCTGTATCTCTATTATGTTGGTGCGGCTTCGGAACTTTTAAATATCTCGATATATCTCGAAAACTACGCTTCTGATCAAAAAATATCATAGAACATAAATTGTAGGAAACATAATTTTCTACAAAAAACGTATCTTAACATTTTGCCATAGCTCGCTTCGTTTCCGAGATATTTGCAGATTCAGCTCAAAGGAACGGGCCTGACGGACATATTTCGAGATACTTCTTCTTCTTGTTGTTCTTCCTCTGCACAGCTAAGCTGGAAGTGGCATTTGCAGCTCGCAATAGTGCAGAGTTATCTCAAAGAAAGGGGCCACGGTGTTTCTGTATCTCTATTATGTTGGTGCGGCTTCGGAACTTTTAAATATCTTGATATATCTCGAGAACTACGCATCTGATCAAAAAATATCATAGAACATAAAAAGTAGGAAACTTAATTCTCTACAAAAAAGGAGTCTTAACATTTTGCCATAGCTCGCTTCGTTTCCGAGATATTTGCAGATTTATCTCAAGGGAAGGGGCCTGACGGACATATTTCGAGATATTTCTTCTTCTTGTTGTTCTTCTTCTGCACAGCTGAGCTGGAAGTGGCATTTGCAGGTCGCAATAGTGCAGAGTTATCGCAAAGAAAGGGGCCACGGTGTTTCTGTATCTCTATTATGTTGGTGCGGCTTCGGAACTTTTAAATATCTCGATATATCTCGAAAACTACGCTTCTGATCAAAAAATATCATAGATCATAAATTGTAGAAAACATAATTCTCTACAAAAAAGGTCTCTTAACATTTTGCCATAGCTCGCTTCCTTTCCGAGATATTTGCAGATTTATTTCAAGGGAAGGGGCCTGACGGACATATTTCGAGATATTTCTTCTTCTGCACAGCTAAGCTGGAAGTGGCATTTGCGGCTCGCACTAGTGCAGAGTTATCTCAAAGAAAGGGGCCACGGTGTTTCTGTATCTCTATTATGTTGGTGCGGCTTCGGAACTTTTAAATATCTCGATATATCTCGAAAACTACGCTTCTGATCAAAAAATATCATAGAACATAAATTGTAGGAAACATAATTCTCTACAAAAAACGTATCTTAACATTTTGCCATAGTTCGCTTCGTTTCCGAGATATTTGCAGATTCAGCTCAAAGGAACGGGCCTGACGGACATATTTCGAGATATTTCTTCTTCTTGTTGTTCTTCTTCTGCACAGCTAAGCTGGAAGTGGGATTTGCGGCTCTCACTAGTGCAGAGTTATCTCAAAGAAAGGGGCCACGGTGTTTCTGTATCTCTATTATGTTGGTGCGGCTTCGGAACTTTTAAATATCTCGATATATCTCGAAAACTACGCTTCTGATCAAAAAATATCATAGAACATAAATTGTAGAAAACATAATTCTCTACAAAAAAGGTCTCTTAACATTTTGCCATAGTTCGCTTCGTTTCCGAGATATTTGCAGATTCAGCTCAAAGGAACGGGCCTGACGGACATATTTCGAGATACTTCTTCTTCTTGTTGTTCTTCCTCTGCACAGCTAAGCTGGAAGTGGCATTTGCAGCTCGCAATAGTGCAGAGTTATCTCAAAGAGAGGGGCCACGGTGTTTCTGTATCTCTATTATGTTGGTGCGGCTTCGGAACTTTTAAATATCTCGATATATCTCGAAAACTACGCTTCTGATCAAAAAATATCATAGAACATAAAAAGTAGGAAACTTAATTCTCTACAAAAAAGGTCTCTTAACATTTTGCCATAGCTCGCTTCGTTTCCGAGATATTTGCAGATTTATCTCAAGGGAAGGGGCCTGACGGACATATTTCGAGATATTTCTTCTTCTTGTTGTTCTTCTTCTGCACAGCTAAGCTGGAAGTGGCATTTACAGCTCGCACTAGTGCAGAGTTATCTCAAAGAAAGGGGCCACGGTGTTTCTGTATCCCTATTATGTTGGTGCGGCTTCGGAACTTTTAAATATCTCGATATATCTCGAAAACTACGCTTCTGATCAAAAAATATCATAGAACATAAAAAGTAGGAAACTTAATTCTCTACAAAAAAGGTCTCTTAACATTTTGCCATAGCTCGCTTCGTTTCCGAGATATTTGCAGATATATCTCAAGGGAAGGGGCCTGACGGACATATTTCGAGATATTTCTTCTTCTTGTTGTTCTTCTTCTGCACAGCTAAGCTGGAAGTGGCATTTACAGCTCGCAATAGTGCAGAGTTATCTCAAAGAAAGGGGCCACGGTGTTTCTGTATCTCTATTATGTTGGTGCGGCTTCGGAACTTTTAAATATCTTGATATATCTCGAGAACTACGCATCTGATCAAAAAATATCATAGAACCTGAAAAGTAGGAAACTTAATTCTCTACAAAAAAGGTCTCTTAACATTTTGCCATAGCTCGCTTCATTTCCGAGATATTTGCAGATTTATCTCAAGGGAAGGGGCCTGACGGACATATTTCGAGATATTTCTTCTTCTTGTTGTTCTTCTTCTGCACAGCTGAGCTGGAAGTGGCATTTGCAGGTCGCAATAGTGCAGAGTTATCTCAAAGAAAGGGGTCACGGTGTTTCTGTATCTCTATTATGTTGGTGCGGCTTCGGAACTTTTAAATATCTCGATATATCTCGAAAACTACGCTTCTGATCAAAAAATATCATAGAACGTAAATTGTAGGAAACATTATTCTCTACAAAAAAGGTCTCTTAACATTTTGCCATAGCTCGCTTCGTTTCCGAGATATTTGCAGATTTACCTCAAGGGAAGGGGCCTGACGGACATATTTCGAGATATTTCTTCTTCTTGTTGTTCTTCTTCTGCACAGCTGAGCTGGAAGTGGCATTTGCAGGTCGGAATAGTGCAGAGTTATCTCAAAGAAAGGGGCCACGGTGTTTCTGTATCTCTATTATGTTGGTGCGGCTTCGGAACTTTTAAATATCTCGATATATCTCGAAAACTACGCTTCTGATCAAAAAATATCATAGAACATAAAAAGTAGGAAACTTAATTCTCTACAGAAAAGGTCTCTTAACATTTTGCCATAGCTCGCTTCGTTTCCGAGATATTTGCAAATTTACCTCAAGGGAAGGGGCCTGACGGACATATTTCGAGATATTTCTTCTTCTTGTTGTTCTTCTTCTGCACAGCTGAGCTGGAAGTGGCATTTGCAGGTCGGAATAGTGCAGAGTTATCTCAAAGAAAGGGGCCACGGTGTTTCTGTATCTCTATTATGTTGGTGCGGCTTCGGAACTTTTAAATATCTCGATATATCTCGAAAACTACGCTTCTGATCAAAAAATATCATAGAACATAAAAAGTAGGAAACTTAATTCTCTACAAAAAAGGTCTCTTAACATTTTGCCATAGCTCGCTTCGTTTCCGAGATATTTGCAGATTTATCTCAAGGGAAGGGGCCTGACGGACATATTTCGAGATATTTCTTCTTCTTGTTGTTCTTCTTCTGCACAGCTAAGCTGGAAGTGGCATTTGCGGCTCTCACTAGTGCAGAGTTATCTCAAAGAAAGGGGCCACGGTGTTTCTGTATCTCTATTATGTTGGTGCGGCTTCGGAACTTTTAAATATCTGGATATATCTCGAAAACTACGCTTCTGATCAAAAAATATCATAGAACATAAATTGTAGGAAACATAATTCCCTACAAAAAAGGTCTCTTAACATTTTGCCATAGCTCGCTTCGTTTCCGAGATATTTGCAGATTTATCTCAAGGGAAGGGGCCTGACGGACATATTTCGAGATATTTCTTCTTCTGCACAGCTAAGCTGGAAGTGGCATTTGCGGCTCGCACTAGTGCAGAGTTATCTCAAAGAAAGGGGCCACGGTGTTTCTGTATCTCTATTATGTTGGTGCGGCTTCGGAACTTTTAAATATCTCGATATATCTCGAAAACTACGCTTCTGATCAAAAAATATCATAGAACATAAATTGTAGGAAACATAATTTTCTACAAAAAACGTATCTTAACATTTTGCCATAGCTCGCTTCGTTTCCGAGATATTTGCAGATTCAGCTCAAAGGAACGGGCCTGACGGACATATTTCGAGATACTTCTTCTTCTTGTTGTTCTTCCTCTGCACAGCTAAGCTGGAAGTGGCATTTGCAGCTCGCAATAGTGCAGAGTTATCTCAAAGAAAGGGGCCACGGTGTTTCTGTATCTCTATTATGTTGGTGCGGCTTCGGAACTTTTAAATATCTTGATATATCTCGAGAACTACGCATCTGATCAAAAAATATCATAGAACATAAAAAGTAGGAAACTTAATTCTCTACAAAAAAGGAGTCTTAACATTTTGCCATAGCTCGCTTCGTTTCCGAGATATTTGCAGATTTATCTCAAGGGAAGGGGCCTGACGGACATATTTCGAGATATTTCTTCTTCTTCTTGTTCTTCTTCTGCACAGCTGAGCTGGAAGTGGCATTTGCAGGTCGCAATAGTGCAGAGTTATCGCAAAGAAAGGGGCCACGGTGTTTCTGTATCTCTATTATGTTGGTGCGGCTTCGGAACTTTTAAATATCTCGATATATCTCGAAAACTACGCTTCTGATCAAAAAATATCATAGATCATAAATTGTAGAAAACATAATTCTCTACAAAAAAGGTCTCTTAACATTTTGCCATAGCTCGCTTCCTTTCCGAGATATTTGCAGATTTATTTCAAGGGAAGGGGCCTGACGGACATATTTCGAGATATTTCTTCTTCTGCACAGCTAAGCTGGAAGTGGCATTTGCGGCTCGCACTAGTGCAGAGTTATCTCAAAGAAAGGGGCCACGGTGTTTCTGTATCTCTATTATGTTGGTGCGGCTTCGGAACTTTTAAATATCTCGATATATCTCGAAAACTACGCTTCTGATCAAAAAATATCATAGAACATAAATTGTAGGAAACATAATTCTCTACAAAAAACGTATCTTAACATTTTGCCATAGTTCGCTTCGTTTCCGAGATATTTGCAGATTCAGCTCAAAGGAACGGGCCTGACGGACATATTTCGAGATATTTCTTCTTCTTGTTGTTCTTCTTCTGCACAGCTAAGCTGGAAGTGGGATTTGCGGCTCTCACTAGTGCAGAGTTATCTCAAAGAAAGGGGCCACGGTGTTTCTGTATCTCTATTATGTTGGTGCGGCTTCGGAACTTTTAAATATCTCGATATATCTCGAAAACTACGCTTCTGATCAAAAAATATCATAGAACATAAATTGTAGAAAACATAATTCTCAACAAAAAAGGTCTCTTAACATTTTGCCATAGTTCGCTTCGTTTCCGAGATATTTGCAGATTCAGCTCAAAGGAACGGGCCTGACGGACATATTTCGAGATACTTCTTCTTCTTGTTGTTCTTCCTCTGCACAGCTAAGCTGGAAGTGGCATTTGCAGCTCGCAATAGTGCAGAGTTATCTCAAAGAGAGGGGCCACGGTGTTTCTGTATCTCTATTATGTTGGTGCGGCTTCGGAACTTTTAAATATCTCGATATATCTCGAAAACTACGCTTCTGATCAAAAAATATCATAGAACATAAAAAGTAGGAAACTTAATTCTCTACAAAAAAGGTCTCTTAACATTTTGCCATAGCTCGCTTCGTTTCCGAGATATTTGCAGATTTATCTCAAGGGAAGGGGCCTGACGGACATATTTCGAGATATTTCTTCTTCTTGTTGTTCTTCTTCTGCACAGCTAAGCTGGAAGTGGCATTTACAGCTCGCACTAGTGCAGAGTTATCTCAAAGAAAGGGGCCACGGTGTTTCTGTATCCCTATTATGTTGGTGCGGCTTCGGAACTTTTAAATATCTCGATATATCTCGAAAACTACGCTTCTGATCAAAAAATATCATAGAACATAAAAAGTAGAAAACTTAATTCTCTACAAAAAAGGTCGCTTAACATTTTGCCATAGCTCGCTTCGTTTCCGAGATATTTGCAGATTTATCTCAAGGGAAGGGGCCTAACGGACATATTTCGAGATACTTCTTCTTCTTGTTGTTCTTCTTCTGCACAGCTAAACTGGAAGTGGCATTTCCAGCTCGCAATAGTGCAGAGTTATCTCAAAGAAAGGGGCCACGGTGTTTCTGTATCTCTATTATGTTGGTGCGGTTTCGGAACTTTTAAATATCTTGATATATCTCGAGAACTACGCATCTGATCAAAAAATATCATAGAACAGAAAAAGTAGGAAACATAATTCTCTACAAAAAAGGTCTCTTAACATTTTGCCATAGCTCGCTTCGTTTCCGAGATATTTGCAGATTTATCTCAAGGGAAGGGGCCTGACGGGCATATTTCGAGATATTTCTTCTTCTTGTTGTTCTTCTTCTGCACAGCTAAGCTGGAAGTGGCATTTGCGGCTCGCACTAGTGCAGAGTTATCTCAAAGAAAGGGGCCACGGTGTTTCTGTATCTCTATTATGTTGGTGCGGCTTCGGAACTTTTAAATATCTCGATATATCTCGAAAACTACGCTTCTGATCAAAAAATATCATAGAACGTAAATTATAGGAAACATTATTCTCTACAAAAAAGGTCTCTTAACATCTTGCCATAGCTCGCTTCGTTTCCGAGATATTTGCAGATTCATCTCAAGGGAAGGGGTCTGACGGACATATTTCGAGATATTTCTTCTTCTTGTTGTTCTTCTTCTGCACAGCTAAGCTCGAAGCGGCATTTGCAGCTCGCAATAGTGCAGAGTTATCCCAAAGAAAGGGGCCACGGTGTTTCTGTATCTCTATTATGTTGGTGCGGCTTCGGAACTTTTAAATATCTCGATATATCTCGAAAACTACGCTTCTGATCAAAAAATATCATAGAACATAAAAAGTAGGAAACTTAATTCTCTACAAAAAAGGTCTCTTAACATTTTGCCATAGCTCGCTTCGTTTCCGAGATATTTGCAGATTTATCTCAAGGGAAGGGTCCTGACGGACATATTTCGAGATATTTCTTCTTCTTGTTGTTCTTCTTCTGCACAGCTAAACTGGAAGTGGCATTTCCAGCTCGCAATAGTGCAGAGTTATCCCAAAGAAAGGGGCCACGGTGTTTCTGTATCTCTATTATGTTCGTGCGGCTTCGGAACTTTTAAATATCTCGATATATCTCGAAAACTACGCTTCTGATCAAAAAATATCATAGAACATAAATTGTAGGAAACATAATTCTCTACAAAAAAGGTCTCTTAACATTTTGCCATAGCTCGCTTCGTTTCCGAGATATTTGCAGATTTATCTCAAGGGAAGGGTCCTGATGGACATATTTCGAGATGTTTCTTCTTCTTGTTGTTCTTCTTCTGCACAGCTAAACTGGAAGTGGCATTTCCAGCTCGCAGTAGTGCAGAGTTATCTCAAAGAAAGGGGCCACGGTGTTTCTGTATCTCTATTATGTTGGTGCGGCTTCGGAACTTTTAAATATCTCGATATATCTCGAAAACTACGCTTCTGATAAAAAAATATCAGAGAACATAAATTGTAGGAAACATAATTCTCTACAAAAAAGGTCTCTTAAGATTTTGCCATAGCTCGCTTCGTTTCCGAGATAATTGCAGATTTATCTCAAGGGAAGGGGCCTGACGGACATATTTCGAGATATTTCTTCTTCTTGTTGTTCTTCTTCTGCACAGCTAAGCTGGAAGTGGCATTTCCAGCTCGCAATCGTGCAGAGTAATCTCAAAGAAAGGGGCCACGGTGTTTCTGTATCTCTATTATGTTGGTGCGGCTTCGGAACTTTTAAATATCTTGATATATCTCGAGAACTACGCCTCTGATCGAAAAATATCATAGAACATAAAAAGTAGGAAACTTAATTCTCTACAAAAAAGGTCTCTTAACATTTTGCCATAGCTCGCTTCGTTTCCGAGATATTTGCAGATTTATCTCAAGGGAAGGGGCCGACGGACATATTTCGAGATATTTCTTCTTCTTGTTGTTCTTCTTCTGCACAGCTAAGCTGGAAGTGGCATTTGCAGCTCGCAATAGTGCAGAGTTATCTCAAAGAAAGGGGCCACGGTGTTTCTGTACCTCTATTATGTTGGTGCAGCTTCGGAGCTTTTAAATATCTTGATATATCTCGAGAACTACGCATCTGATCAAAAAATATCATAGAACATAAAAAGTAGGAAACTTAATTCTCTACAAAAAAGGTCTCTTAACGTTTTGCAATAGCTCGCTTCGTTTCCGAGATATTTGCAGATTTATCTCAAGGGAAGGGTCCTGACGGACATATTTCGAGATATTTCTTCTTCTTGTTGTTCTTCTTCTGCACAGCTAAACTGGAAGTGGCATTTCCAGCTCGCAATAGTGCAGAGTTATCCCAAAGAAAGGGGCCACGGTGTTTCTGTATCTCTATTATGTTCGTGCGGCTTCGGAACTTTTAAATATCTCGATATATCTCGAAAACTACGCTTCTGATCAAAAAATATCATAGAACATAAATTGTAGGAAACATAATTCTCTACAAAAAAGGTCTCTTAACATTTTGCCATAGCTCGCTTCGTTTCCGAGATATTTGCAGATTTATCTCAAGGGAAGGGTCCTGATGGACATATTTCGAGATGTTTCTTCTTCTTGTTGTTCTTCTTCTGCACAGCTAAACTGGAAGTGGCATTTCCAGCTCGCAGTAGTGCAGAGTTATCTCAAAGAAAGGGGCCACGGTGTTTCTGTATCTCTATTATGTTGGTGCGGCTTCGGAACTTTTAAATATCTCGATATATCTCGAAAACTACGCTTCTGATAAAAAAATATCAGAGAACATAAATTGTAGGAAACATAATTCTCTACAAAAAAGGTCTCTTAAGATTTTGCCATAGCTCGCTTCGTTTCCGAGATAATTGCAGATTTATCTCAAGGGAAGGGGCCTGACGGACATATTTCGAGATATTTCTTCTTCTTGTTGTTCTTCTTCTGCACAGCTAAGCTGGAAGTGGCATTTGCAGCTCGCAATAGTGCAGAGTTATCTCAAAGAAAGGGGCCACGGTGTTTCTGTATCTCTATTATGTTGGTGCGGCTTCGGAACTTTTAAATATCTCGATATATCTCGAGAACTACGCATCTGATCAAAAAATATCGTAGAACATAAAAAGTAGGAAACTTAATTCTCTACACATAAGGTCTCTTAACATTTTGCCATAGCTCGCTTGGTTTCCGAGATATTTGCAGATTTATCTCCAGGGAAGGGGCCTGAGGGACATATTTCGAGATATTTCTTCTTCTTGTTGTTCTTCTTCTGCACAGCTAAGCTGGAAGTGGCATTTGCAGCTCGCAATAGTGCAGAGTTATCCCAAAGAAAGGGGCCACGGTGTTTCTGTATCTCTATTATGTTGGTGCGGCTTCTGAACTTTTAGATATCTTGATATATCTCGAGAACTACGCATCTGATCAAAAAATATCATAGAACATAAAAAGTAGGAAACTTAATTCTCTACAAAAAAGGTCTCTTAACATTTTGCCATAGCTCGCTTCGTTTCCGAGATATTTGCAGATTTATCTCGAGGGAAGGGGCCTGACGGACATATTTCGAGATATTTCTTCTTCTTGTTGTTCCTCTTCTGCACAGCTAAGCTGGAAGCGGCATTTGCGGCTCGCACTAGTGCAGAGTTATCTCAAAGAAAGGGGCCACGGTGTTTCTTTATCTCTATTATGTTGGTGCAGCTTCGGATCTTTTAAATATCTCGATATATCTCGAAAACTACGCTTCTGATCAAAAAATATCATAGAACATAAATCGTAGGAAACATAATTCTCTACAAAAAAGGTCTCTTAACATTTTGCCTTAGCTCGTTTCGTTTCCGAGATATTTGCAGATATATCTCAAGGGAAGGGGCCTGACGGACATATTTCGAGATATTTCCTCTTCTTGTTGTTCTTCTTCTGCACAGCTAAACTGGAAGTGGCATTTCCAGCTCGCAATAGCGCAGAGTTATCTCAAACAAAGGGGCCACGGTGTTTCTGTATCTCTATTATGTTGGTGCGGCTTCGGAACTTTTAAATATCTCGATGTATCTCGAAAACTACGCTTCTGATCAAAAAATATCATAGAACATAAATTGTAGGAAACATAATTCTCTACAAAAAAGGTCTCTTAACATTTTGCCATAGCTCGCTTCGTTTCCGAGATATTTGCTGATATATCTCAAGGGAAGGGGCCTGACGGACATATTTCGAGATATTTCTTCTTCTTGTTGTTCTTCTTCTGCACAGCTAAGCTGGAAGTGGCATTTCCAGCTCGCAATAGTGCAGAGTTATCTCAAAGAAAGGGGCCACGGTGTTTCTGTATCTCTATTATGTTGGTGCGGCTTCGGAACTTTTAAATATCTTGATATATCTCGAGAACTACGCATCAGATCAAAAAATATCATAGAACATAAAAAGTAGGAAACTTAATTCTCTACAAAAAAAGTCTCTTAACATTTTGCCATAGCTCTCTTCGTTTCCGAGATATTTGCAGATTTATCTCAAGGGAAGGGGCCTGACGGACATATTTCGAGATATTTCTTCTTCTTGTTGTTCTTCTTCTGCACAGCTAAGCTGGAAGTGGCATTTGCAGGTCGCAATAGTGCAGAGTTATCTCAAAGAAAGGGGCCACGGTGTTTCTGTATCTCTATTATGTTGGTGCGGCTTCGGAACTTTTAAATATCTTGATATATCTCGAGAACTACGCATCTGATCAAAAAATATCATAGAACATAAAAAGTAGGAAACATAATTCTCTACAAAAAAGATCTCTTAACATTTTGCCATAGCTCGCTTCGTTTCCGAGATATTTGCAGATTTATCTCAAGGGAAGGGGCCTGACGGACATATTTCGAGATATTTATTCTTCTTGTTGTTCTTCTTCTGCACAGCTAAGCTGGAAGTGGCATTTCCAGCTCGCAATAGTGCAGAGTTATCCCAAAGAAAGGGGCCACGGTGTTTCTGTATCTCTATTATGTTCGTGCGGCTTCGGAACTTTTAAATATCTCGATATATCTCGAAAACTACGCTTCTGATCAAAAAATATCATAGAACATAAATTGTAGGAAACATAATTCTCTACAAAAAAGGTCTCTTAACATTTTGCCATAGCTCGCTTCGTTTCCGAGATATTTGCAGATATATCTCAAGGGAAGGGTCCTGATGGACATATTTCGAGATGTTTCTTCTTCTTGTTGTTCTTCTTCTGCACAGCTAAACTGGAAGTGGCATTTCCAGCTCGCAGTAGTGCAGAGTTATCTCAAAGAAAGGGGCCACGGTGTTTCTGTATCTCTATTATGTTGGTGCGGCTTCGGAACTTTTAAATATCTCGATATATCTCGAAAACTACGCTTCTGATCAAAAAATATCAGAGAACGTAAATTGTAGGAAACATAATTCTCTACAAAAAAGGTCTCTTAACATTTTGCCATAGCTCGCTTCGTTTCCGAGATATTTGCAGATTTATCTCAAGGGAAGGGTCCTGACGGACATATTTCGAGATATTTCTTCTTCTTGTTGTTCTTCTTCTGCACAGCTAAACTGGAAGTGGCATTTCCAGCTCGCAATAGTGCAGAGTTATCCCAAAGAAAGGGGCCACGGTGTTTCTGTATCTCTATTATGTTCGTGCGGCTTCGGAACTTTTAAATATCTCGATATATCTCGAAAACTACGCTTCTGATCAAAAAATATCATAGAACATAAATTGTAGGAAACATAATTCTCTACAAAAAAGGTCTCTTAACATTTTGTCATAGCTCGCTTCGTTTCCGAGATATTTGCAGATTTATCTCAAGGGAAGGGTCCTGATGGACATATTTCGAGATGTTTCTTCTTCTTGTTGTTCTTCTTCTGCACAGCTAAACTGGAAGTGGCATTTCCAGCTCGCAGTAGTGCAGAGTTATCTCAAAGAAAGGGGCCACGGTGTTTCTGTATCTCTATTATGTTGGTGCGGCTTCGGAACTTTTAAATATCTCGATATATCTCGAAAACTACGCTTCTGATCAAAAAATATCAGAGAACGTAAATTGTAGGAAACATAATTCTCTACAAAAAAGGTCTCTTAAGATTTTGCCATAGCTCGCTTCGTTTCCGAGATAATTGCAGATTTATCTCAAGGGAAGGGGCCTGACGGACATATTTCGAGATATTTCTTCTTCTTGTTGTTCTTCTTCTGCACAGCTAAGCTGGAAGTGGCATTTGCAGCTCGCAATAGTGCAGAGTTATCTCAAAGAAAGGGGCCACGGTGTTTCTGTATCTCTATTATGTTGGTGCGGCTTCGGAACTTTTAAATATCTCGATATATCTCGAGAACTACGCATCTGATCAAAAAATATCGTAGAACATAAAAAGTAGGAAACTTAATTCTCTACAAATAAGGTCTCTTAAGATTTTGCCATAGCTCGCTTGGTTTCCGAGATATTTGCAGATTTATCTCAAGGGAAGGGGCCTGAGGGACATATTTCGAGATATTTCTTCTTCTTGTTGTTCTTCTTCTGCACAGCTAAGCTGGAAGTGGCATTTGCAGCTCGCAATAGTGCAGAGTTATCTCAAAGAAAGGGGCCACGGTGTTTCTGTATCTCTATTATGTTGGTGCGGCTTCGGAACTTTTAAATATCTTGATATATCTCGAGAACTAAGCATCTGATCAAAAAATATCGTAGAACATAAAAAGTAGGAAACTTAATTCTCTACAAATAAGGTCTCTTAACATTTTGCCATAGCTCGCTTCGTTTCCGAGATATTTGCAGATTTATCTCAAGGGAAGGGGCCTAACGGACATATTTCGTGATATTTCTTCTTCTTGTTGTTCTTCTTCTGCACAGCTAAGCTGGAAGTGGCATTTGCAGCTCGCAATAGTGCAGAGTTATCTCAAAGAAAGGGGCCACGGTGTTTCTGTATCTCTATTATGTTGGTGCGGCTTCGGAACTTTTAAATATCTTGATATATCTCGAGAACTACGCATCTGATCAAAAAATATCATAGAACATAAAAAGGAGGAATCCTAATTTTCTACAAAAAAGGTCTCTTAACATTTTGCCGTAGCTCGCTTCGTTTCCGAGATATTTGCAGATTTATCTCAAGGGAAGGGGCCTGACGGACATATTTCCAGATATTTCTTCTTCTTGTTGTTCTTCTTCTGCACAGCTAAGCTGGAAGTGGCATTTGCAGCTCGCAATAGTGCAGAGTTATCTCAAAGAAAGGGGCCACGGTGTTTCTGTATCTCTATTATGTTGGTGCGGCTTCGGAACTTTTAAATATCTCGATATATCTCGAAAACTACGCTTCTGATCAAAAAATATCAGAGAACGTAAATTGTAGGAAACATAATTCTCTACAAAAAAGGTCTCTTAAGATTTTGCCATAGCTCGCTTCGTTTCCGAGATATTTGCAGATTTATCTCAAGGGAAGGGGCCTGACGGACATATTTCGAGATATTTCTTCTTCTTGTTGTTCTTCTTCTGCACAGCTAAGCTGGAAGTGGTATTTGCAGCTCGCAATAGTGCAGAGTTATCTCAAAGAAAGGGGCCACGGTGTTTCTGTATCTCTATTATGTTGGTGCGGCTTCGGAACTTTTAAATATCTTGATATATCTCGAGAACTACGCATCTGATCAATAAATATCGTAGAACATAAAAAGTAGGAAACTTAATTCTCTACAAATAAGGTCTCTTAACATTTTGCCATAGCTCGCTTGGTTTCCGAGATATTTGCAGATTTATCTCAAGGGAAGGGGCCTGAGGGACATATTTCGAGATATTTCTTCTTCTTGTTGTTCTTCTTCTGCACAGCTAAGCTGGAAGTGGCATTTGCAGCTCGCAGTAGTGCAGAGTTATCTCAAAGAAAGGGGCCACGGTGTTTCTGTATCTCTATTATGTTGGTGCGGCTTCGGAACTTTGAAATATCTCGATATATCTCGAAAACTACGCTTCTGATCAAAAAATATCAGAGAACGTAAATTGTAGGAAACATAATTCTCTACAAAAAAGGTCTCTTAAGATTTTGCCATAGCTCGCTTCGTTTCCGAGATATTTGCAGATTTATCTCAAGGGAAGGGGCCTGACGGACATATTTCGAGATATTTCTTCTTCTTGTTGTTCTTCTTCTGCACAGCTAAGCTGGAAGTGGCATTTGCAGCTCGCAATAGTGCAGAGTTATCTCAAAGAAAGGGGCCACGGTGTTTCTGTATCTCTATTATGTTGGTGCGGCTTCGGAACTTTTAAATATCTTGATATATCTCGAGAACTACGCATCTGATCAAAAAATATCGTAGAACATAAAAAGTAGGAAACTTAATTCTCTACAAATAAGGTCTCTTAACATTTTGCCATAGCTCGCTTCGTTTCCGAGATATTTGCAGATTTATCTCAAGGGAAGGGGCCTAACGGACATATTTCGTGATATTTCTTCTTCTTGTTGTTCTTCTTCTGCACAGCTAAGCTGGAAGTGGCATTTGCAGCTCGCAATAGTGCAGAGTTATCTCAAAGAAAGGGGCCACGGTGTTTCTGTATCTCTATTATGTTGGTGCGGCTTCGGAACTTTTAAATATCTTGATATATCTCGAGAACTACGCATCTGATCAAAAAATATCATAGAACATAAAAAGGAGGAATCCTAATTTTCTACAAAAAAGGTCTCTTAACATTTTGCCGTAGCTCGCTTCGTTTCCGAGATATTTGCAGATTTATCTCAAGGGAAGGGGCCTGACGGACATATTTCCAGATATTTCTTCTTCTTGTTGTTCTTCTTCTGCACAGCTAAGCTGGAAGTGGCATTTGCAGCTCGCAATAGTGCAGAGTTATCTCAAAGAAAGGGGCCACGGTGTTTCTGTATCTCTATTATGTTGGTGCGGCTTCGGAACTTTTAAATATCTCGATATATCTCGAAAACTACGCTTCTGATCAAAAAATATCAGAGAACGTAAATTGTAGGAAACATAATTCTCTACAAAAAAGGTCTCTTAAGATTTTGCCATAGCTCGCTTCGTTTCCGAGATATTTGCAGATTTATCTCAAGGGAAGGGGCCTGACGGACATATTTCGAGATATTTCTTCTTCTTGTTGTTCTTCTTCTGCACAGCTAAGCTGGAAGTGGTATTTGCAGCTCGCAATAGTGCAGAGTTATCTCAAAGAAAGGGGCCACGGTGTTTCTGTATCTCTATTATGTTGGTGCGGCTTCGGAACTTTTAAATATCTTGATATATCTCGAGAACTACGCATCTGATCAAAAAATATCGTAGAACATAAAAAGTAGGAAACTTAATTCTCTACAAATAAGGTCTCTTAACATTTTGCCATAGCTCGCTTGGTTTCCGAGATATTTGCAGATTTATCTCAAGGGAAGGGGCCTGAGGGACATATTTCGAGATACTTCTTCTTCTTGTTGTTCTTCTTCTGCACAGCTAAGCTGGAAGTGGCATTTGCAGCTCGCAGTAGTGCAGAGTTATCTCAAAGAAAGGGGCCACGGTGTTTCTGTATCTCTATTATGTTGGTGCGGCTTCGGAACTTTTAAATATCTTGATATATCTCGAGAACTACGCATCTGATCAAAAAATATCATAGAACGTAAAAAGTAGGAAACTTAATTCTCTACAAAAAAGGTCTCTTAACATTTTGCCATAGCTCGCTTCGTTTCCGAGATATTTGCAGATTTATCTCAAGGGAAGGGGCCTGACGGACATATTTCGAGATATTTCTTCTTCTTGTTGTTCTTCTTCTGCACAGCTAAGCTGGAAGTGCCATTTGCAGCGCGCAATAGTGCAGAGTTATCTCAAAGAAAGGGGCCACGGTGTTTCTGTATCTCTATTATGTTGGTGCGGCTTCGGAACTTTTAAATATCTTGATATATCTCGAGAACTACGCATCTGTTCAAAAAATATCATAGAACATAAAAAGTAGGAATCCTAATTTTCTACAAAAAAGGTGTCTTAACATTTTGGCGTAGCTCGCTTCGTTTCCGAGATATTTGCAGATTTATCTCAAGGGAAGGGGCCTGACGGACATATTTCCAGATATTTCTTCTTCTTGTTGTTCTTCTTCTGCACAGCTAAGCTGGAAGTGGCATTTGCAGCTCGCAATAGTGCAGAGTTATCTCAAAGAAAGGGGCCACGGTGTTTCTGTATCTCTATTATGTTGGTGCGGCTTCGGAACTTTTAAATATCTCGATATATCTCGAAAACTACGCTTCTGATCAAAAAATATCAGAGAACGTAAATTGTAGGAAACATAATTCTCTACAAAAAAGGTCTCTTAAGATTTTGCCATAGCTCGCTTCGTTTCCGAGATATTTGCAGATTTATCTCAAGGGAAGGGGCCTGACGGACATATTTCGAGATATTTCTTCTTCTTGTTGTTCTTCTTCTGCACAGCTAAGCTGGAAGTGGCATTTGCAGCTCGCAATAGTGCAGAGTTATCTCAAAGAAAGGGGCCACGGTGTTTCTGTATCTCTATTATGTTGGTGCGGCTTCGGAACTTTTAAATATCTTGATATATCTCGAGAACTACTCATCTGATCAAAAAATATCGTAGAACATAAAAAGTAGGAAACTTAATTCTCTACAAATAAGGTCTCTTAACATTTTGCCATAGCTCGCTTGGTTTCCGAGATATTTGCAGATTTATCTCAAGGGAAGGGGCCTGAGGGACATATTTCGAGATATTTCTTCTTCTTGTTGTTCTTCTTCTGCACAGCTAAGCTGGAAGTGGCATTTGCAGCTCGCAATAGTGCAGAGTTACCTCAAAGAAAGGGGCCACGGTGTTTCTGTATCTCTATTATGTTGGTGCCGCTTCGGAACT
Organism: Osmia lignaria lignaria; assembly: GCF_051020975.1. Classification (NCBI taxonomy): domain Eukaryota; kingdom Metazoa; phylum Arthropoda; class Insecta; order Hymenoptera; family Megachilidae; genus Osmia; species Osmia lignaria. Next base: position 341,575 of record NW_027478178.1, on the reverse strand, counting down.
TTTAAATATCTGGATATATCTCGGGAACTACGCATCTGATCAAAAAATATCATAGAACATAAAAAGTAGGAAACTTAATTCTCTACAAAAAAGGTCTCTTAACATTTTGCCATAGCTCGCTTCGTTTCCGAGATATTTGCAGATTTATCCCAAGGGAAGGGGCCTGACGGACATATTTCGAGATATTTCTTCTTCTTGTTGTTCTTCTTCTGCACAGCTAAGCTGGAAGTGGCATTTGCAGCTCGCAGTAGTGCAGAGTTATCTCAAAGAAAGGGGCCACGGTGTTTCTGTATCTCTATTATGTTGGTGCGGCTTCGGAACTTTTAAATATCTTGATATATCTCGAGAACTACGCATCTGATCAAAAAATATCATAGAACATAAAAAGTAGGAAACTTAATTCTCTACAAAAAAGGTCTCTTAACATTTTGCCATAGCTCGCTTCGTTTCCGAGATATTTGCAGATTTATCTCAAGGGAAGGGGCCTGACGGACATATTTCGAGATACTTCTTCTTCTTGTTGTTCTTCTTCTGCACAGCTAAGCTGGAAGTGGCATTTGCAGCTCGCAGTAGTGCAGAGTTATCTCAAAGAAAGGGGCCACGGTGTTTCTGTATCTCTATTATGTGGGTGCGGCTTCGGAACTTTTAAATATCTTGATATATCTCGAGAACTACGCATCTGATCAAAAAATATCATAGAACATAAAAAGTAGGAAACTTGATTCTCTACAAAAAAGGTCTCTTAACATTTTGCCATAGCTCGCTTCGTTTCCGAGATATTTGCAGATTTATCTCAAGGGAAGGGGCCTGACGGACATATTTCGAGATATTTCTTCTTCTTGTTGTTCTTCTTCTGCACAGCTAAGCTGGAAGTGCCATTTGCAGCGCGCAATAGTGCAGAGTTATCTCAAAGAAAGGGGCCACGCTGTTTCTGTATCTCTATTATGTTGGGGCGGCTTCGGAACTTTTAAATATCTTGATATATCTCGAGAACTACGCATCTGTTCAAAAAATATCATAGAACATAAAAAGTAGGAATCCTAATTTTCTACAAAAAAGGTCTCTTAACATTTTGCCGTAGCTCGCTTCGTTTCCGAGATATTTGCAGATTTATCTCAAGGGAAGGGGCCTGACGGACATATTTCCAGATATTTCTTCTTCTTGTTGTTCTTCTTCTGCACAGCTAAGCTGGAAGTGGCATTTGCAGCTCGCAATAGTGCAGAGTTATCTCAAAGAAAGGGGCCACGGTGTTTCTGTATCTCTCTTATCTTGGTGCGGCTTCGGAACTTTTAAATATCTCGATATATCTCGAAAACTACGCTTCTGATCAAAAAATATCATAGAACATAAATTGTGGGAAACATAATTCTCTATAAAAAACGTCTCTTAACATTTTGCCATACCTCGCTTCGTTTCCGAGATATTTGCAGATTCAGCTCAAAGGAACTGGCCTGACGGACATATTTCGAGATATTTCTTCTTCTTGTTGTTCTTCCTCTGCACAGCTAAGCTGGAAGTGGCATTTGCAGCTCGCAATAGTGCAGAGTTATCTCAAAGAAAGGGGCCACGGTGTTTCTGTATCTCTATTATGTTGGTGCGGCTTCGGAACTTTTAAATATCTTGATATATCTCGAGAACTACGCATCTGATCAAAAAATATCATAGAACATAAAAAGTAGGAAACTTAATTCTCTACAAAAAAGGTCTCTGAACATTTTGCCATAGCTCGCTTCGTTTCCGAGATATTTGCAGATTTATCTCAAGGGAAGGGGCCTGACGGACATATTTCGAGATATTTCTTCTTCTTGTTGTTCTTCTTCTGCACAGCTAAGCTGGAAGTGGCATTTGCGGCTCGCACTAGTGCAGAGTTATCTCAAAGAAAGGGGCCACGGTGTTTCTGTATCTCTATTATGTTGGTGCGGCTTCGGAACTTTTAAATATCTCGATATATCTCGAAAACTACGCTTCTGATCAAAAAATATCATAGAACATAAATTGTATGAAACAGAATTCTCTACAAAAAAGGTCTCTTAACATTTTGCCATAGCTCGCTTCGTTTCCGAGATATTTGCAGATATATCTCAAGGGAAGGGGCCTGACGGACATATTTCGAGATATTTCTTCTTCTTGTTGTTCTTCCTCTGCACAGCTAAGCTGGAAGTGGCATTTACAGCTCGCAATAGTGCAGAGTTATCTCAAAGAAAGGGGCCACGGTGTTTCTGTATCTCTATTATGTTGGTGCGGCTTCGGAACTTTTAAATATCTTGATATATCTCGAGAACTACGAATCTGGTCAGAAAATATCATAGAAGATAAAAAGTAGGAAACTTAATTCTCTACAAAAAAGGTCTCTTAACATTTTGCCATAGCTCGCTTCGTTTCCGAGATATTTGCAGATTTATCTCAAGGTAAGGGGCCTGACGGACATATTTCGAGATATTTCTTCTTCTTGTTGTTCTTCCTCTGCACAGCTAAGCTGGAAGTGGCATTTGCAGCTCGCAATAGTGCAGAGTTATCTCAAAGAAAGGGGCCACGGTGTTTCTGTATCTCTATTATGTTGGTGCGGCTTCGGAACTTTTAAATATCTTGATATATCTCGAGAACTACGCATCTGATCAAAAAATATCATAGAACATAAAAAGTAGGAAACTTAATTCTCTACAAAAAAGGTCTCTGAACATTTTGCCATAGCTCGCTTCGTTTCCGAGATATTTGCAGATTTATCTCAAGGGAAGGGGCCTGACGGACATATTTCGAGATATTTCTTCTTCTTGTTGTTCTTCTTCTGCACAGCTAAGCTGGAAGTGGCATTTGCGGCTCGCACTAGTGCAGAGTTATCTCAAAGAAAGGGGCCACGGTGTTTCTGTATCTCTATTATGTTGGTGCGGCTTCGGAACTTTTAAATATCTCGATATATCTCGAAAACTACGCTTCTGATCAAAAAATATGATAGAACATAAATTGTAGGAAACAGAATTCTCTACAAAAAAGGTCTCTTAACATTTTGCCATAGCTCGCTTCGTTTCCGAGATATTTGCAGATTTATCTCAAGGTAAGGGGCCTGACGGACATATTTCGAGATATTTCTTCTTCTTGTTGTTCTTCCTCTGCACAGCTAAGCTGGAAGTGGCATTTGCAGCTCGCAATAGTGCAGAGTTATCTCAAAGAAAGGGGCCACGGTGTTTCTGTATCTCTATTATGTTGGTGCGGCTTCGGAACTTTTAAATATCTTGATATATCTCGAGAACTACGCATCTGATCAAAAAATATCATAGAACATAAAAAGTAGGAAACTTAATTCTCTACAAAAAAGGTCTCTGAACATTTTGCCATAGCTCGCTTCGTTTCCGAGATATTTGCAGATTTATCTCAAGGGAAGGGGCCTGACGGACATATTTCGAGATATTTCTTCTTCTTGTTGTTCTTCTTCTGCACAGCTAAGCTGGAAGTGGCATTTGCGGCTCGCACTAGTGCAGAGTTATCTCAAAGAAAGGGGCCACGGTGTTTCTGTATCTCTATTATGTTGGTGCGGCTTCGGAACTTTTAAATATCTCGATATATCTCGAAAACTACGCTTCTGATCAAAAAATATGATAGAACATAAATTGTAGGAAACAGAATTCTCTACAAAAAAGGTCTCTTAACATTTTGCCATAGCTCGCTTCGTTTCCGAGATATTTGCAGATATATCTCAAGGGAAGGGGCCTGACGGACATATTTCGAGATATTTCTTCTTCTTGTTGTTCTTCCTCTGCACAGCTAAGCTGGAAGTGGCATTTACAGCTCGCAATAGTGTAGAGTTATCTCAAAGAAAGGGGCCACGGTGTTTCTGTATCTCTATTATGTTGGTGCGGCTTCGGAACTTTTAAATATCTTGATATATCTCGAGAACTACGCATCTGATCAAAAAATATCATAGAACATAAAAAGTAGGAAACTTAATTCTCTACAAAAAAGGTCTCTTAACATTTCGCCATAGCTCGCTTCGTTTCCGAGATATTTGCAGATTTATCTCAAGGGAAGGGGCCTGACGGACATATTTCGAGATATTTCTTCTTCTTGTTGTTCTTCTTCTGCACAGCTAAGCTGGAAGTGGCATTTACAGCTCGCAATCGTGCAGAGTTATCTCAAAGAAAGGGGCCACGGTGTTTCTGTATCTCTTATTATGTTGGTGCGGCTTCGGAACTTTTAAATATCTTGATATATCTCGAGAACTACGCATCTGATCAAAAAATATCATAGAACATAAAAAGTAGGAAACTTAATTCTCTACAAAAAAGGTCTCTTAACATTTTGCCATAGCTCGCTTCGTTTCCGAGATATTTGCAGATTTATCTCAAGGGAAGGGGCCTGACGGACATATTTCGAGATATTTCTTCTTCTTGTTGTTCTTCTTCTGCACAGCTAAGCTGGAAGTGGCATTTGCGGCTCGCACTAGTGCAGAGTTATCTCAAAGAAAGGGGCCACGGTGTTTCTGTATCCCTATTATGTTGGTGCGGCTTCGGAACTTTTAAATATCTCGATATATCTCGAAAACTACGCTTCGGATCAAAAAATATCATAGAACATAAACTGTAGGAAACATAATTCTCTACAAAAAACGTCTCTTAACATTTTGCCATAGCTCGCTTCGTTTCCGAGATATTTGCAGATTCAGCTCAAAGGAACTGGCCTGACGGACATATTTCGAGATATTTCTTCTTCTTGTTGTTCTTCCTCTGCACAGCTAAGCTGGAAGTGGCATTTGCAGCTCGCCATAGTGCAGAGTTATCTCAAAGAAAGGGGCCACGGTGTTTCTGTATCTCTATTATGTTGGTGCGGCTTCGGAACTTTTAAATATCTTGATATATCTCGAGAACTACGCATCTGATCAAAAAATATCATACAACATAAAAAGTAGGAAACTTAATTCTCTACAAAAAAGGTCTCTTAACATTTTGCCATAGCTCGCTTCGTTTCCGAGATATTTGCAGATTTATCTTAAGGGAAGGGGCCTGACGGACATATTTCGAGATATTTCTTCTTCTTGTTGTTCTTCTTCTGCACAGCTAAGCTGGAACTGGCATTTGCGGCTCGCACTAGTGCAGAGTTATCTCAAAGAAAGGGGCCACGGTGTTTCTGTATCTCTATTATGTTGGTGCGGCTTCGGAACTTTTAAATATCTCGATGTATCTCGAAAACTACGCTTCTGATCAAAAAATATCATAGAACATAAATTGTAGGAAGCATAATTCTCTACAAAAAAGGTCTCTTAACATTTTGCCATAGCTCGCTTCGTTTCCGAGATATTTGCAGATATATCTCAAGGGAAGGGGCCTGACGGACATATTTCGAGATATTTCTTCTTCTTGTTGTTCTTCTTCTGCACAGCTAAGCTGGAAGTGGCATTTGCGGCTCGCACTAGTGCAGAGTTATCTCAAAGAAAGGGGCCACGGTGTTTCTGTATCCCTATTATGTTGGTGCGGCTTCGGAACTTTTAAATATCTCGATATATCTCGAAAACTACGCTTCTGATCAAAAAATATCATAGAACATAAATTGTAGGAAACATAATTCTCTATAAAAAACGTCTCTTAACATTTTGCCATAGCTCGCTTCGTTTCCGAGATATTTGCAGATTCAGCTCAAAGGAACTGGCCTGACGGACATATTTCGAGATATTTCTTCTTCTTGTTGTTCTTCCTCTGCACAGCTAAGCTGGAAGTGGCATTTGCAGCTCGCAATAGTGCAGAGTTATCTCAAAGAAAGGGGCCACGGTGTTTCTGTATCTCTATTATGTTGGTGCGGCTTCGGAACTTTTAAATATCTTGATATATCTCGAGAACTACGCATCTGATCAAAAAATATCATAGAACATGAAAAGTAGGAAACTTAATTCTCTACAAAAAAGGTCTCTTAACATTTCGCCATAGCTCGCTTCGTTTCCGAGATATTTGCAGATTTATCTCAAGGGAAGGGGCCTGACGGACATATTTCGAGATATTTCTTCTTCTTGTTGTTCTTCCTCTGCACAGCTAAGCTGGAAGTGGCATTTGCAGCTCGCAATAGTGCAGAGTTATCTCAAAGAAAGGGGCCACGGTGTTTCTGTATCTCTATTATGTTGGTGCGGCTTCGGAACTTTTAAATATCTTGATATATCTCGAGAACTACGCATCTGATCAAAAAATATCATAGAACATAAAAAGTAGGAAACTTAATTCTCTACAAAAAAGGTCTCTTAACATTTCGCCATAGCTCGCTTCGTTTCCGAGATATTTGCAGATTTATCTCAAGGGAAGGGGCCTGACGGACATATTTCGAGATATTTCTTCTTCTTGTTGTCCTTCTTCTGCACAGCTAAGCTGGAAGTGGCATTTACAGCTCGCAATCGTGCAGAGTTATCTCAAAGAAAGGGGCCACGGTGTTTCTGTATCTCTATTATGTTGGTGCGGCTTCGGAACTTTTAAATATCTTGATATATCTCGAGAACTACGCATCTGATCAAAAAATATCATAGAACATGAAAAGTAGGAAACTTAATTCTCTACAAAAAAGGTCTCTTAACATTTCGCCATAGCTCGCTTCGTTTCCGAGATATTTGCAGATTTATCTCAAGGGAAGGGGCCTGACGGACATATTTCGAGATATTTCTTCTTCTTGTTGTTCTTCCTCTGCACAGCTAAGCTGGAAGTGGCATTTGCAGCTCGCAATAGTGCAGAGTTATCTCAAAGAAAGGGGCCACGGTGTTTCTGTATCTCTATTATGTTGGTGCGGCTTCGGAACTTTTAAATATCTTGATATATCTCGAGAACGACGCATCTGATCAAAAAATATCATACAACATAAAAAGTAGGAAACTTAATTCTCTACAAAAAAGGTCTCTTAACATTTTGCCATAGCTCGCTTCGTTTCCGAGATATTTGCAAATTTATCTCAAGGGAAGGGGCCTGACGGACATATTTCGAGATATTTCTTCTTCTTGTTGTTCTTCTTCTGCACAGCTAAGCTGGAACTGGCATTTGCGGCTCGCACTAGTGCAGAGTTATCTCAAAGAAAGGGGCCACGGTGTTTCTGTATCTCTATTATGTTGGTGCGGCTTCGGAACTTTTAAATATCTCGATGTATCTCGAAAACTACGCTTCTGATCAAAAAATATCATAGAACATAAATTGTAGGAAGCATAATTCTCTACAAAAAAGGTCTCTTAACATTTTGCCATAGCTCGCTTCGTTTCCGAGATATTTGCAGATATATCTCAAGGGAAGGGGCCTGACCGACATATTTCGAGATATTTCTTCTTCTTGTTGTTCTTCTTCTGCACAGCTAAGCTGGAAGTGGCATTTGCGGCTCGCACTAGTGCAGAGTTATCTCAAAGAAAGGGGCCACGGTGTTTCTGTATCTCTATTATGTTGGTGCGGCTTCGGAACTTTTAAATATCTCGAAAACTACGCTTCTGATCAAAAAATATCATAGAACATAAATTGTAGGAAACATAATTCTCTACAAAAAAGGTCTCTTAACATTTTGCCATAGCTCGCTTCGTTTCCGAGATATTTGCAGATATATCTCAAGGGAAGGGGCCTGACGGACATATTTCGAGATACTTCTTCTTCTTGTTGTTCTTCTTCTGCACAGCTAAGCTGGAAGTGGCATTTACAGCTCGCAATAGTGCAGAGTTATCTCAAAGAAAGGGGCCACGGTGTTTCTGTATCTCTATTATGTTGGTGCGGCTTCGGAACTTTTAAATATCTTGATATATCTCGAGAACTACGCATCTGATCAAAAAATATCATAGAACATAAAAAGTAGGAAACTTAATTCTCTACAAAAAAGGTCTCTTAACATTTTGCCATAGCTCTCTTCGTTTCCGAGATATTTGCAGATTTATCTCAAGGGAAGGGGCCTAACGGACATATTTCGAAATATTTCTTCATCTTGTTGTTCTTCTTCTGCACAGCTAAGCTGGAAGTGGCATTTGCAGCTCGCAATAGTGCAGAGTTATCTCAAAGAAAGGGGCCACGGTGTTTCTGTATCTCTATTATGTTGGTGCGGCTTCGGAACTTTTAAATATCTTGATATATCTCGAGAACTACGCATCTGATCAAAAAATATCATAGAACATAAAAAGTAGGAAACTTAATTCTCTACAAAAAAGGTCTCTTAACATTTTGCCATAGCTCGCTTCGTTTCCGAGATATTTGCAGATTTATCTCAAGGGAAGGGGCCTAACGGACATATTTCGAGATATTTCTTCTTCTTGTTGTTCTTCTTCTGCACAGCTAAGCTGGAAGTGGCATTTGCGGCTCGCACTAGTGCAGAGTTATCTCAAAGAAAGGGGTCACGGTGCTTCTGTATCTCTATTATGTTGGTGTGGTTTCGGAACTTTGAAATATCTTGATATATCTCGAGAACTACGCATCTGATCAAAAAATTTCATAGAACGTAAAAAGTAGGAAACTTAATTCTCTACAAATAAGGTCTCTTAACATTTTGCCATAGCTCGCTTCGTTTCCGAGATATTTGCAGATTTATGTCAAGGGAAGGGGCCTGACGGACATGTTTCGATGTATTTCTTCTTCTTGTTGTTCTTCTTCTGCACAGCTAAGCTGGAAGTGGCATTTGCAGCTCGCAATAGTGCAGAGATATCTCAAAGAAAGGGGCCACGGTGTTTCTGTATCTCTATTATGTTGGTGCGGTTTCGGAACTTTTAAATATCTTGATATATCTCGAGAACTACGCATCTGATCAAAAAATATCATAGAACGTAAAAAGTAGGAAACTTAATTCTCTACAAATAAGGTCTCTCAACATTTTGCCATAGCTCGCTTCGTTTCCGAGATATTTGCAGATTTATGTCAAGGGAAGGGGCCTGACGGACATATTTCGAGATATTTCTTCTTCTTGTTGTTCTTCTTCTGCACAGCTAAGCTGGAAGTGGCATTTGCAGCTCGCAATAGTGCAGAGATATCTCAAAGAAAGGGGCCACGGTGTTTCTGTATCTCTATTATGTTGGTGCGGCTTCGGAACTTTTAAATATCTTGATATATCTCGAGAACTACGGGTCTGATCAAAAAATATCATAGAACATAAAAAGTAGGAAACATAATTCTCTACAAAAAAGGTCCCTTAACATTTTGCCATAGCTCGCTTCGTTTCCGAGATATTTGCAGATTTATCTCAAGGGAAGGGGCCTGACGGACATATTTCGAGATATTTCTTCTTCTTGTTGTTCTTCTTCTGCACAGCTAAGCTGGAAGTGGCATTTGCGGCTCGCACTAGTGCAGAGTTATCTCAAAGAAAGGGGCCACGGTGTTTCTGTATCTCTATTATGTTGGTGCGGCTTCGGAACTTTTAAATATCTTGATATGTCTCGAGAACTACGCATCTGATCAAAAAATATCATAGAACATGAAAAGTAGGAAACTTAATTCTCTACAAAAAAGGTCTCTTAACATTTTGCCATAGCTCTCTTCGTTTCCGAGATATTTGCAGATTTATCTCAAGGGAAGGGGCCTGACGGACATATTTCGAGATATTTCTTCTTCTTGTTGTTCTCCTTCTGCACAGCTAAGCTGGAAGTGGCATTTGCAGCTCGTAATAGTGCAGAGTTATCTCAAAGAAAGGGGCCACGGTGTTTCTGTATCTCTATTATGTTGGTGCGGCTTCGGAACTTTTAAATATCTTGATATATCTCGAGAACTACGCGTCTCATCAAAAAATATCATAGAACATAAAAAGTAGGAAACTTAATTCTCTACAAAAACGGTCTCTTAACATTTTGCCATAGCTCGCTTCGTTTCCGAGATATTTGCAGATTTATCTCAAGGGAAGGGGCCTGACGGACATATTTCGAGATATTTCTTCTTCTTGTTGTGCTTCTTCTGCACAGCTAAGCTGGAAGTGGCATTTGCGGCTCGCACTAGTGCACAGTTATCTCAAAGAAAGGGGCCACGGTGTTTCTGTATCTTTATTATGTTGGTGCGGCTTCGGAACTTTTAAATATCTCGATATATCTCGAAAACTACGCTTCTGATCAAAAAATATCATAGAACATAAATTGTAGGAAACATAATTCTCTACAAAAAACGTCCCTTAACATTTTGCCATAGCTCGCTTCGTTTCCGAGATATTTGCAGATTCAGCTCAAAGGAACTGGCCTGACGGACATATTTCGAGATATTTCTTCTTCTTGTTGTTCTTCCTCTGCACAGCTAAGCTGGAAGTGGCATTTGCAGCTCGCAATAGTGCAGAGTTATCTCAAAGAAAGGGGCCACGGTGTTTCTGTATCTCTATTATGTTGGTGCGGCTTCGAAACTTTTAAATATCTTGATATATCTCGAGAACTACGCATCTGATCAAAAAATGTCATAGAACATAAAAAGTAGGAAACTTAATTCTCTACAAAAAAGGTCTCTTAACATTTTGCCATAGCTCTCTTCGTTTCCGAGATATTTCCAGCTTTATCTCAAGGGAAGGGGCCTGACGGACATATTTCGAGATATTTCTTCTTCTTGTTGTTCTTCTTCTGCACAGCTAAGCTGGAAGTGGCATTTGCAGCTCGCTATAGTGCAGAGTTATCTCAAAGAAAGGGGCCACGGTGTTTCTGTATCTCTATTATGTTGGTGCGGCTTCGGAACTTTTAAATATCTCGATATATCTCGAAAACTACGCTTCTGATCAAAAAATATCATAGAACATAAAAAGTAGGAAACTTAATTCTCTACAAAAAAGGTCTCTTAACATTTTGCCATAGCTCGCTTCGTTTCCGAGATATTTGCAGATTCAGCTCAAAGGAACTGGCCTGACGGACATATTTCGAGATATTTCTTCTTCTTGTTGTTCTTCCTCTGCACAGCTAAGCTGGAAGTGGCATTTGCAGCTCGCAATATTGCAGAGTTATCTCACAGAAAGGGGCCACGGTGTTTCTGTATCTCTATTATGTTGGTGCGGCTTCGGAACTTTTAAATATCTTGATATATCTCGAGAACTAAGCATCTGATCAAAAAATATCATAGAACATAAAAAGTAGGAAACTTAATTCTCTACAAAAAAGGTCTCTTAAGATTTTGCCATAGCTCGCTTCGTTTCCGAGATATTTGCATATTTATCTCAAGGGAAGGGGCCTGACGGACATATTTCGAGATATTTCTTCTTCTTGTTGTTCTTCTTCTGCACAGCTAAGCTGGAAGTGGCATTTGCGGCTCGCACTAGTGCAGAGTTATCTCAAAGAAAGGGGCCACGGTGTTTCTGTATCTCTATTATGTTGGTGCGGCTTCGGAACTTTTAAATATCTCGATATATCTCGAAAACTTCGCTTCTGATCAAAAAATATCATAGAACATAAATTGTAGGAAACATAATTCTCTACAAAAAAGGTCTCTTAACATTTTGCCATAGCTCTCTTCGTTTCCGAGATATTTGCAGATTTATCTCACGGGAAGGGGCCTGACGGACATATTTCGAGATATTTCTTCTTCTTGTTGTTCTTCTTCTGCACAGCTAAGCTGGAAGTGGCATTTGCAGCTCGCAATAGTGCAGAGTTATCTCAAAGAAAGGGGCCACGGTGTTTCTGTATCTCTATTATGTTGGTGCGGCTTCGGAACTTTTAAATATCTTGATATATCTCGAGAACTACGCGTCTGATCAAAAAATATCGTAGAACATAAAAAGTAGGAAACTTAATTCTCTACAACAACGGTCTCTTAACATTTTGCCAGAGCTCGCTTCGTTTCCGAGATATTTGCAGATTTATCTCAAGGGAAGGGGCCTGTCGGACATATTTCGAGATATTTCTTCTTCTTGTTGTTCTTCTTCTGCACAGCTAAGCTGGAAGTGGCATTTGCGGCTCGCACTAGTGCAGAGTTATCTCAAAGAAAGGGGCCACGGTGTTTCTGTATCTCTATTATGTTGGTGCGGCTTCGGAACTTTTAAATATCTCGATATATCTCGAAAACTACGCTTCTGATCAAAAAATATCATAGAACATAAATTGTAGGAAACATAATTCTCTACAAAAAACGTCTCTTAACATTTTGCCATAGCTCGCTTCGATTCCGAGATATTTGCAGATTCAGCTCAAAGGAACGGGCCTGACGGACATATTTCGAGATATTTCTTCCTCTTGTTGTTCTTCCTCTGCACAGCTAAGCTGGAAGTGGCATTTGCAGCTCGCAATAGTGCAGAGTTATCTCAAAGAAAGGGGCCACGGTGTTTCTGTATCTCTATTATGTTGGTGCGGCTTCGGAACTTTTAAATATCTTGATATATCTCGAGAACTACGCATCTGATCAAAAAATATCATAGAACATAAAAAGTAGGAAACTTAATTCTCTACAAAAAAGGTCTCTTAACATTTTGCCATAGCTCGCTTCGTTTCCGAGATATTTGCAGATTTATCTCAAGGGAAGGGGCCTGACGGACATATTTCGAGATATTTCTTCTTCTTGTTGTTCTTCTTCTGCACAGCTAAGCTGGAAGTGGCATTTGCAGCTCGCACTAGTGCAGAGTTATCTCAAAGAAAGGGGCCACGGTGTTTCTGTATCTCTATTATGTTGGTGCGGCTTCGGAACTTTTAAATATCTCGATATATCTCGAAAAATACGCTTCTGATCAAAAAATATCATAGAACATAAATTGTAGGAAACATAATTCTCTACAAAAAACGTCTCTTAACATTTTGCCATAGCTCGCTTCGTTTCCGAGATATTTGCAGATTCAGCTCAAAGGAACTGGCCTGACGTACATATTTCGAGATATTTCTTCTTCTTGTTGTTCCTCCTCTGCACAGCTAAGCTGGAAGTGGCATTTGCGGCTCGCACTAGTGCACAGTTATCTCAAAGAAAGGGGCCACGGGGTTTCTGTATCTCTATTATGTTGGTGCGGCTTCGGAACTTTTAAATATCTTGATATATCTCGAGAACTACGCGTCTGATCAAAAAATATCATAGAACATAAAAAGTAGGAAACTTAATTCTCTACAAAAACGGTCTCTTAACATTTTGCCATAGCTCGCTTCGTTTCCGAGATATTTGCAGATATATTTCAAGGGAAGGGCCCTGACGGACATATTTCGAGATATTTCTTCTTCTTGTTGTTCTTCTTCTGCACAGCTAAGCTGGAAGTGGCATTTGCGGCTCGCACTAGCGCACAGTTATCTCAGAGAAAGGGGCCACGGTGTTTCTGTATCTCTATTATGTTGGTGCGTCTTCGGAACTTTTAAAAATCTCGATATATCTCGAAAACTACGCTTCTGATCAAAAAATATCATAGAACGTAAATTGTAGGAAACATTATTCTCTAAAAAAAGGGTCTCTTAACATTTTGCCATAGCTCGCTTCGTTTCCGAGATATTTGCAGATTCATCTCAAGGGAAGGGGTCTGACGGACATATTTCGAGATATTTCTTCTTCTTGTTGTTCTTCTTCTGCACAGCTAAGCTCGAAGTGGCATTTGCAGCTCGCAATAGTGCAGAGTTATCTCAAAGAAAGAGGCCACGGTGTTTCTGTACCTCTATTATGTTGGTGCAGCTTCGGAACTTTTAAATATCTTGATATATCTCGAGAACTACGCATCTGATCAAAAAATATCATCGAACATAAAAAGTAGGAAACCTAATTCTCTACAAAAAAGGTCTCTTAACATTTTGCCATAGCTCGCTTCGTTTCCGAGATATTTGCAGATTTATCTCAAGGGAAGTGGCCTGACGGACATATTTCGAGATATTTCTTCTTCTTGTTGTTCTTCTACTGCACAGCTAAGCTGGAAGTGGCATTTGCAGCTCGCAATAGTGCAGAGATATCTCAAAGAAAGGGGCCACGGTGTTTCTGTATCTCTATTATGTTGGTGCGGCTTCGGAACTTTGAAATATCTTGATATATCTCGAGAACTACGCGTCTGATCAAAAAATATCATAGAACATAAAAAGTAAGAAACATAATTCTCTACAAAAAAGGTCTCTTAACATTTTGCCATAGCTCGCTTCGTTTCCGAGATATTTGCAGATATATCTCAAGGGAAGGGGCCTGACGGACATATTTCGAGATATTTCTTCTTCTTGTTGTTCTTCTTCTGCACAGCTAAGCTGGAAGTGGCATTTACAGCTCGCAATAGTGCAGAGTTATCTCAAAGAAAGGGGCCACGGTGTTTCTGTATCTCTATTATGTTGGTGCGGCTTCGGAACTTTTAAATATCTTGATATATCTCAAGAACTACGCATCTGATCAAAAAATATCATAGAACATGAAAAGTAGGAAACTTAATTCTCTACAAAAAAGGTCTCTTAACATTTTGCCATAGCTCTCTTCGTTTCCGAGATATTTGCAGATTTATCTCAAGGGAAGGGGCCTGACGGACATATTTCGAGATATTTCTTCTTCTTGTTGTTCTTCTTCTGCACAGCTAAGCTGGAAGTGGCATTTGCAGCTCGCAATAGTGCAGAGTTATCTCAAAGAAAGGGGCCACAGTGTTTCTGTATCTCTATTATGTTGGTGGGGCTTCGGAACTTTTAAATATCTTGATATATCTCGAGAACTGCGCGTCTGATCAAAAAATATCATAGAACATAAAAAGTAGGAAACTTAATTCTCTACAAAAACGGTCTCTTAACATTTTGCCATAGCTCACTTCGTTTCCGAGATATTTGCAGATATATCTCAAGGGAAGGGGCCTGACGGACATATTTCGAGATATTTCTTCTTCTTGTTGTTCTTCTTCTGCACAGCTAAGCTGGAAGTGGCATTTGCGGATCGCACTAGTGCACAGTTATGTCAAAGAAAGGTGCCACGGTGTTTCTGTATCTCTATTATGTTGGTGCGTCTTCGGAACTTTTAAATATCTCGATATATCTCGAAAACTACGCTTCTGATCAAAAAATATCATAGAACGTAAATTGTAGGAAACATTATTCTCTACAAAAAAGGTCTCTTAACATTTTGCCACAGCTCGCTTCGTTTCCGAGATATTTGCAGATTCATCTCAAGGGAAGGGGTCTGACGGACATACTTCGAGATATTTCTTCTTCTTGTTGTTCTTCTTCTGCACAGCTAAGCTCGAAGTGGCATTTGCAGCTCGCCATAGTGCAGAGTTATCTCAAAGAAAGAGGCCACGGTGTTTCTGTACCTCTATTATGTTGGTGCAGCTTCGGAACTTTTAAATATCTTGATATATCTCGAGAACTACGCATCTGATCAAAAAATACCATCGAACATAAAAAGTAGGAAACTTAATTCTCTACAAAAACGGTCTCTTAACATTTTGCCATAGCTCGCTTCGTTTCCGAGATATTTGCAAATATATCTCAAGGGAAGGGGCCTGACGGACATATTTCGAGATATTTCTTCTTCTTGTTGTTCTTCTTCTGCACAGCTAAGCTGGAAGTGGCATTTGCGGCTCGCACTAGTGCAGAGTTATCTCAAAGAAAGGGGCCACGGTGTTTCTGTATCTCTATTATGTTGGTGCGGCTTCGGAACTTTTAAATATCTCGATATATCTCGAAAACTACGCTTCTGATCAAAAAATATCATAGAACCTAAATTGTAGGAAACATAATTCTCTACAAAAAAGGTCTCTTAACATTTTGCCATAGCTCGCTTCGTTTCCGAGATATTTGCAGATATATCTCAAGGGAAGGGGCCTGACGGACATATTTCTAGATATTTCTTCTTCTTGTTGTTCTTCTTCTGCACAGCTAAGCTGGAAGTGGCATTTGCAGCTCGCAATAGTGCAGAGTTATCTCAAAGAAAGGGGCCACGGTGTTTCTGTATCTCTATTATGTTGGTGCGGCTTCGGAACTTTTAAATATCTTGATATATCTCGAGAACTACGCATCTGATCAAAAAATATCATAGAACATGAAAAGTAGGAAACTTAATTCTCTACCAAAAAGGTCTCTTAACATTTTGCCATAGCTCTCTTCGTTTCCGAGATATTTGCAGATTTATCTCAAGGGAAGGGGCCTGACGGACATATTTCGAGATATTTCTTCTTCTTGTTGTTCTTCTTCTGCACAGCTAAGCTGGAAGTGGCAATTGCGGCTCGCACTAGTGCAGAGTTATCTCAATGAAAGGGGCCACGGTGTTTCTGTATCTCTATTATGTTGGTGCGGCTTCGGAACTTTTAAATATCTTGATATATCTCGAGAACTACGCATCTGATCAAAAAATATCATAGAACATGAAAAGTAGAAAACTCAATTCTCTACAAAAAAGGTCTCTTAACATTTTGCCATAGCTCTCTTCGTTTCCGAGATATTTGCAGATTTATCGCAAGGGAAGGGGCCTGACGGACATATTTCGAGATATTTCTTCTTCTTGTTGTTCTTCTTCTGCACAGCTAAGCTGGAAGTGGCATTTGCGGCTCGCACTAGTGCAGAGTTATCTCAACGAAAGGGGCCACGGTGTTTCTGTATCTCTATTATGTTGGTGCGGCTTCGGAACTTTTAAATATCTTGATATATCTCGAGAACTACGCGTCTGATCAAAAAATATCATAGAACATAAAAAGTAGGAAACTTAATTCTCTACAAAAACGGTCTCTTAACATTTTGCCATAGCTCGCTTCGTTTCCGAGATATTTGCAGATATATTTCAAGGGAAGGGGCCTGACGGGCATATTTCGAGATATTTCTTCTTCTTGTTGTTCTTCTTCTGCACAGCTAAGCTGGAAGTGGCATTTGCGGCTCGCACTAGTGCACAGTTATCTCAAAGAAAGGGGCCACGGGGTTCCTGTATCTCTATTATGTTGGTGCGTCTTCGGAACTTTTAAATATCTCGATATATCTCGAAAACTACGCTTCTGATCAAAAAATATCATAGAACATAAATTGTAGGAAACATAATTCTCTACAAAAAACGTCTCTTAACATTTTGCCATAGCTCGCTTCGTTTCCGAGATATTTGCAGATTCAGCTCAAAGGAACTGGCCTGACGGACATATTTCGAGATATTTCTTCTTCTTGTTGTTCTTCTTCTGCACAGCTAAGCTGGAAGTGGCATTTGCAGCTCGCAATAGTGCAGAGTTATCTCAAAGAAAGGGGCCACGGTGTTTCTGTATCTCTATTATGTTGGTGCGGCTTCGGAACTTTTAAATATCTTGATATATCTCGAGAACTACGCGTCTGATCAAAAAATATCATAGAACATAAAAAGTAGGAAACATAATTCTCCACAAAAAAGGTCTCTTAAGATTTTGCCATAGCTCGTTTCGTTTCCGAGATATTTGCAGATATATCTCAAGGGAAGGGGCCTGACGGACATATTTCGAGATATTTCTTCTTCTTGTTGTTCTTCTTCTGCACAGCTAAACTGGAAGTGGCATTTCCAGCTCGCAATAGTGCAGAGTTCTCTCAAAGAAAGGGGCCACTGTGTTTCTGTATCTCTATTATGTTGGTGCGGCTTCGGAACTTTTAAATATCTTGATATATCTCGAGAACTACGCATCTGATCGAAAAATATCATAGAACATAAAAAGAAGGAAACTTAATTCTCTACAAAAAAGGTCTCTTAACATTTTGCCATAGCTCGCTTCGTTTCCGAGATATTTGCAGATTTATCTCAAGGGAAGGGGCCTGACGGAC
Source organism: Osmia lignaria lignaria (assembly GCF_051020975.1). Lineage (NCBI taxonomy): Eukaryota > Metazoa > Arthropoda > Insecta > Hymenoptera > Megachilidae > Osmia > Osmia lignaria. Next base: position 324,024 of record NW_027478178.1, on the reverse strand, counting down.
ATATTTCGAGATATTTCTTCTTCTTGTCGTTCTTCTTCTGCACAGCTAAACTGGAAGTGGCATTTCCAGCTCGCAATAGTGCAGAGTTATCTCAAAGAAAGGGGCCACGGTGTTTCTGTATCTCTATTATGTTGGTGCGGCTTCGGAACTTTTAAATATCTTGATATATCTCCAGAACTACGCATCTGATCAAATAATATCATTGAACATAAAAAGTAGGAAACTTAATTCTCTACAATTAAGGTCTCTTAACATTTTGCCATAGCTCGCTTCGTTTCCGAGATATTTGCAGATTTATCTCAAGGGAAGGGGCCTGACGGACATATTTCGAGATATTTCTTCTTCTTGTTGTTGTTCTTCTGCACAGCTCAACTGGAAGTGGCATTTCCAGCTCGCAATAGTGCAGAGTTATCTGAAAGAAAGGGGCCACGGTGTTTCTGTATCTCTATTATGTTGGTGCGGCTTCGGAACTTTTAAATATCTTGATATATCTCGAGAACTACGCTTCTGATCAAAAAATATCATAGAACATAAATTGTAGGAAACATAATTCTCCACAAAAAAGATCTCTCAAGATTTTGCCATAGCTCGTTTCGTTTCCGAGATATTTGCAGATATATCTCAAGGGAAGGGGCCTGACGGACATATTTCGAGATATTTCTTCTTCTTGTTGTTCTTCTTCTGCACAGCTAAACTGGAAGTGGCATTTCCAGCTCGCAATAGTGCAGAGTTATCTCAAAGAATGGGGCCACGGTGTTTCTGTGTCTCTATTATGTTGGTGCGGCTTCGGAACTTTTAAATATCTTGATATATCTCGAGAACTACGCATCTGATCAAAAAATATCATAGAACATAAAAAGTAGGTAACTTAATTCTCTACAAAAAAGGTCTCTTAACATTTTGCCATAGCTCGCTTCGTTTCCGAGATATGTGCAGATTTATCGCAAGGGAAGGGGCCTGACGGACATATTTCGAGATATTTCTTCTTCTTGTTGTTCTTCTTCTGCACAGCTAAACTGGAAGTGGCATTTCCAGCTCGCAATAGTGCAGAGTTATCTGAAAGAAAGGGGCCACGGTGTTTCTGTATCTCTATTATGTTGGTGCGGCTTCGGAACTTTTAAATATCTTGATATATCTCGAGAACTACGCTTCTGATCAAAAAATATCATAGAACATAAATTGTAGGAAACATAATTCTCTACAAAAAACGTCTCTCAACATTTTGCCATAGCTCGCTTCGTTTCCGAGATATTTGCAGATTCAGCTCAAAGGAACTGGCCTGACGGACATATTTCGAGATATTTCTTCTTCTTGTTGTTCGTCCTCTGCACAGCTAAGCTGGAAGTGGCATTTGCAGCTCGCAATACTGCAGAGTTATCTCAAAGAAAGGGGCCACGGTGTTTCTGTATCTCTATTATGTTGGTGCGGCTTCGGAACTTTTAAATATCTTGATATATCTCCAGAACTACGCATCTGATCAAATAATATCATTGAACATAAAAAGTAGGAAACTTAATTCTCTACAATTAAGGTCTCTTAACATTTTGCCATAGCTCGCTTCGTTTCCGAGATATTTGCAGATTTATCTCAAGGGAAGGGGCCTGACGGACATATTTCGAGATATTTCTTCTTCTTGTTGTTGTTCTTCTGCACAGCTCAACTGGAAGTGGCATTTCCAGCTCGCAATAGTGCAGAGTTATCTGAAAGAAAGGGGCCACGGTGTTTCTGTATCTCTATTATGTTGGTGCGGCTTCGGAACTTTTAAATATCTTGATATATCTCGAGAACTACGCTTCTGATCAAAAAATATCATAGAACATAAATTGTAGGAAACATAATTCTCTACAAAAAAGATCTCTCAAGATTTTGCCATAGCTCGTTTCGTTTCCGAGATATTTGCAGATATATCTCAAGGGAAGGGGCCTGACGGACATATTTCGAGATATTTCTTCTTCTTGTTGTTCTTCTTCTGCACAGCTAAACTGGAAGTGGCATTTCCAGCTCGCAATAGTGCAGAGTTATCTCAAAGAAAGGGGCCACGGTGTTTCTGTATCTCTATTATGTTGGTGCAGCTTCGGAACTTTTAAATATCTTGATATATCTCGAGAACTACGCTTCTGATCAAAAAATATCATAGAACATAAATTGTAGGAAACATAATTCTCTACAAAAAAGGTCTCTTAAGATTTTGCCATAGCTCGTTTCGTTTCCGAGATATTTGCAGATATATCTCAAGGGAAGGGGCCTGACGGACATATTTCCAGATATTTCTTCTTCTTGTTGTTCTTCTTCTGCACAGCTAAACTGGAAGTGGCATTTCCAGCTCGCAATAGTGCAGAGTTATCTCAAAGAAAGGGGCCACGGTGTTTCGGTATCTCTATTATGTTGGTGCGGCTTCGGAACTTTTAAATATCTTGATATATCTCGAGAACTACGCATCTGATCAAAAAATATCATAGAACATAAATAGTAGGAAACTTAATTCTCTACAAAAAAGGTCTCTCAACATTTTGCCATAGCTCGCTTCGTTTCCGAGATATTTGCAGATTTATCTCAAGGGAAGGGGCCTAACGGACATATTTCGAGATATTTCTTCTTCTTGTTGTTCTTCTTCGGCACAGCTAAGCTGGAAGTGGCATTTGCAGCTCGCAATAGTGCAGAGTCATCTCAAAGAAAGGGGCCACGGTGTTTCTGTATCTCTATTATGTTGGTGCAGCTTCGGAACTTTGAAATATCTTGATATATCTCGAGAACTACGCATCTGATCAAAAAATATCATAGAACATAAAAAGTAGAAAACTTAATTCTCTACAAAAAAGGACTCTCAACATTTTGCCATAGCTCGCTTCGTTTCCGAGATATATGCAGATTTATCTCAAGGGAAGGGGCCTGACGGACATATTTCGAGATATTTCTTCTTCTTGTTGTTCTTCTTCTGCACAGCTAAACTGGAAGTGGCATTTCCAGCTCGCAATAGTGCAGAGTTATCTGAAAGAAAGGGGCCACGGTGTTTCTGTATCTCTATTATGTTGGTGCGGCTTCGGAACTTTTAAATATCTTGATATATCTCGAGAACTACGCATCTGATCAAAAAATATCATAGAACATAAATAGTAGGAAACTTAATTCTCTACAAAAAAGGTCTCTCAACATTTTGCCATAGCTCGCTTCGTTTCCGAGATATATGCAGATTTATCTCAAGGGAAGGGGCCTGACGGACATATTTCGAGATATTTCTTCTTCTTGTTGTTCTTCTTCTGCACAGCTAAGCTGGAAGTGGCATTTCCAGCTCGCAATAGTGCAGAGTTATCTCAAAGAAAGGGGCCACGGTGTTTCTGTATCTCTATTATGTTGGTGCGGCTTCGGAACTTTTAAATATCTTGATATATCTCGAGAACTACGCATCTCATCAAAAAATATCATAGAACATAAATAGTAGGAAACTTAATTCTCTACAAAAAAGGTCTCTCAACATTTTGCCATAGCTCGCTTCGTTTCCGAGATATATGCAGATTTATCTCAAGGGAAGGGGCCTGACGGACATATTTCGAGATATTTGTTCTTCTTGTTGTTCTTCTTCTGCACAGCTAAACTGGAAGTGGCATTTCCAGCTCGCAATAGTGCAGAGTTATCTGAAAGAAAGGGGCCACGGTGTTTCTGTATCTCTATTATGTTGGTGCGGCTTCGGAACTTTTAAATATCTTGATATATCTCGAGAACTACGCTTCTGATCAAAAAATATCATAGAACATAAATTGTAGGAAACATAATTCTCTACAAAAAAGGTCTCTTAAGATTTTGCCATAGCTCGTTTCGTTTCCGAGATATTTGCAGATATATCTCAAGGGAAGGGGCCTGAAAGACATATTTCGAGATATTTCTTCTTCTTGTTGTTCTTCTTCTGCACAGCTAAACTGGAAGTGGCATTTCCAGCTCGCAATAGTGCAGAGTTATCTCAAAGAAAGGGGCCACGGTGTTTCTGTATCTCTATTATGTTGGTGCGGCTTCGGAACTTTTAAATATCTTGATATATCTCGAAAACTACGCTTCTGATCAAAAAATATCATAGAACATAAATTGTAGGAAACATAAATCTCTACAAAAAAAGTTTTTTAACATTTTGCCATAGCTCGCTTCGTTTCCGAGATATATGCAGATTTATCTCAAGGGAAGGGGCCTGACGGACATATTTCGAGATATTTCTTCTTCTTGTTGTTCTTCTTCTGCACAGCTAAGCTGGAAGTGGCATTTGCAGCTCGCAATAGTGCAGAGTTATCTCAAAGAAAGGGGCCACGGTGTTTCTGTATCTCTATTATGTTGGTGCGGCTTCGGAACTTTTAAATATCTCGATATATCTCGAAAACTACGCTTCTGATCAAAAAATATCATAGAACATAAACTGTAGGAAACATAATTCTCTACAGAAAAGGTCTCTTAACGTTTTGTCATACCTCGCTTCGTTTCCGAGATATTTGCAGATTTATCTCAAGGGAAGGGTCCTGACGGACATATTTCGAGATATTTCTTCTTCTTGTTGTTCTTCTTCTGCACAGCTAAGCTGGAAGTGGCATTTGCAGCTCGCAATAGTGCAGAGTTATCTCAAAGAATGGGGCCACGGTGTTTCTGTATCTCTATTATGTTGGTGCGGCTTCGGAACTTTTAAATATCTTGATATATCTCGAGAACTACGCTTCTGATCAAAAAATATCATAGAACATAAATTGTAGGAAACATAATTCTCTACAAAAAACGTCTTTTAACATTTTGCCATAGCTCGCTTCGTTTCCGAGATATTTGCAGATTCAGCTCAAAGGAACTGGCCTGACGGACATATTTCGAGATATTTCTTCTTCTTGTTGTTCTTCCTCTGCACAGCTAAGCTGGAAGTGGCATTTGCAGCTCGCAATAGTGCAGAGTCATCGCAAAGAAAGGGGCCACGGTGTTTCTGTATCTCTATTATTTTGGTGCAGCTTCGGAACTTTGAAATATCTTGATATATCTCGAGACCTACGCATCTGATCAAAAAATATCATAGAACATAAAAAGTAGAAAACTTAATTCTCTACAAAAAAGGTCTCTCAACATTTTGCCATAGCTCGCTTCGTTTCCGAGATATATGCAGATTTATCTCAGGGGGAAGGGGCCTGACGGACATATTTCGAGATATTTCTTCTTCTTGTTGTTCTTCTTCTGCACAGCTAAACTGGAAGTGGCATTTGCAGCTCGCAATAGTGCAGATTTATCTCAAAGAAAGGGGCCACGGTGTTTCTGTATCTCTATTATGTTGGTGCGGCTTCGGATCTTTTAAATATCTCGATATATCTCGAAAACTACGCTTCTGATCAAAAAATATCATAGACCGTAAATTGTGGGAAACATAATTCTCTACAAAAAAGGTCTCTTAACATTTTGCCATAGCTCGCTTCGTTTCCGAGATATTTGCAGATTTATCTCAAGGGAAGGGGTCTGCCGGACATATTTCGAGATATTTCTTCTTCTTGTTGTTCTTCTTCTGCACAGCTAAGCTGGAACTGGCATTTGCAGCTCGCGATAGCGCAGAGTTATCTCAAAGAAAGGGGCCACGGTGTTTCTGTATCTCTATTATGTTGGTGCGGCTTCGGAACTTTTAAATATCTTGATATATCGCGAGAACTACGCATCTGATCAAATAATATCATAGAACATAAAAAGTAGGAAGCTTAATTCTCTACAAAAAACGTCTCTTAACATTTTGCCATAGCTCGCTTCGTTTCTGAGATATTTGCAGATTTATCTCAAGGGAAGGGTCCTGACGGACATATTTCGGGATATTTCTTCTTCTTGTTGTTCTTCTTCTGCACAGCTAAACTGGAAGTGGCATTTCTAGCTCGCAATAGTGCAGAGTTATCTCAAAGAAAGGGGCCACTGTGTTTCTGTATCTCTATTATGTTGGTGCGGCTTCGGAACTTTTAAATATCTTGATATATCTCGAGAACTACGCATCTGATCGAAAAATATCATAGAACATAAAAAGAAGGAAACTTAATTCTCTACAAAAAAGGTCTCTTAACATTTTGCCATAGCTCGCTTCGTTTCCGAGATATTTGCAGATTTATCTCAAGGGAAGGGGACTGACGGACATATTTCGAGATATTTCTTCTTCTTGTTGTTCTTCTTCTGCACAGCTAAGCTGGAAGTGGCATTTGCAGCTCGCAGTAGTGCGGAGTTATCTCAAAGAAAGGGGCCACAGTGTTTCTGTATCTCTATTATGTTGGTGCGGCTTCGGAGCTTTTAAATATCTTGATATATCTCGAGAACTACGCATCTCATCAAAAAATATCATAGAACATAAATTGTAGGAAACATAATTCTCTACAAAAAAGGTCTCTTAAGGTTTTGCCATAGCTCGTTTCGTTTCCGAGATATTTGCAGATATATCTCAAGGGAAGGGGCCTGACGGACATATTTCGAGATATTTCTTCTTCTTGTTGTTCTTCTTCTGCACAGCTAAACTGGAAGTGGCATTTCCAGCTCGCAATAGTGCAGAGTTATCTCAAAGAAAGGGGCCACGGTGTTTCTGTATCTCTATTATGTTGGTGCGGCTTCGGAACTTTTAAATATCTTGATATATCTCGAGAACTACGCATCTGATCAAAAAATATCATACAACATAAAAAGTAGGAAACTTAATACTCTACAAAGAAGGTCTCTTAACATTTTGCCATAGCTCGCTTCGTTTCCGAGATATTTGCAGATTTATCTCAAGGGAAGGGGCCTGACGGACATATTTCGAGATATTTCTTCTTCTTGTTGTTCTTCTTCTGCACAGCTAAGCTGGAAGCGGCATTTGCAGCTCGCAATAGTGCAGAGTTATCTCAAAGAAAGGGGCCACGGTGTTTCTGTATCTCTATTATGTTGGTGCGGCTTCGGAACTTTTAAATATCTTGATATATCTCGAGAACTACGCATCTGATCAAAAAATATCGTAGAACATAAAAAGTGGGAAACTTAATTCTGTACAAATAAGGTCTCTTAACATTTTGCCATAGCTCGGTTCGTTCCCGAGATATTTGCAGATTTATCTCAAGGGAAGGGGCCTGACGGACATATTTCGAGATATTTCTTCTTCTTGTTGTTCTTCTTCTGCACAGCTAAGCTGGAAGTGGCATTTGCAGCGCGCAATAGTGCAGAGTTATCTCAAAGAAAGGGCCCACGGTGTTTCTGTATCTCTATTATGTTGGTGCGGCTTCGGAACTTTTAAATATCTTGATATATCTCGAGAACTACGCATCTGATCAAAAAATATCGTAGAACATAAAAAGTGGGAAACTTAATTCTGTACAAATAAGGTCTCTTAACATTTTGCCATAGCTCGGTTCGTTCCCGAGATATTTGCAGATTTATCTCAAGGGAAGGGGCCTGACGGACATATTTCGAGATATTTCTTCTTCTTGTTGTTCTTCTTCTGCACAGCTAAGCTGGAAGTGGCATTTGCAGCGCGCAATAGTGCAGAGTTATCTCAAAGAAAGGGCCCACGGTGTTTCTGTATCTCTATTATGTTGGTGCGGCTTCGGAACTTTTAAATCTCTTGATATATCTCGAGAACTACGCATCTGATCAAAAAATATCATAGAACGTAAAAAGTAGGAAACTTAATTCTCTACAAAAAAGGTCTCTTAACATTTTGCCATAGCTCGCTTGGTTTCCGAGATATTTGCAGATTTATCTCAAGGGAAGGGGACTGACGGACATATTTCGAGATATTTCTTCTTCTTGTTGTTCTTCTTCTGCACAGCTAAGCTGGAAGTGGCATTTGCAGCTCGCAGTAGTGCGGAGTTATCTCAAAGAAAGGGGCCACAGTGTTTCTGTATCTCTATTATGTTGGTGCGGCTTCGGAGCTTTTAAATATCTTGATATATCTCGAGAACTACGCATCTCATCAAAAAATATCATAGAACATAAATTGTAGGAAACATAATTCTCTACAAAAAAGGTCTCTTAAGGTTTTGCCATAGCTCGTTTCGTTTCCGAGATATTTGCAGATATATCTCAAGGGAAGGGTCCTGACGGACATATTTCGGGATATTTCTTCTTCTTGTTGTTCTTCTTCTGCACAGCTAAACTGGAAGTGGCATTTCTAGCTCGCAATAGTGCAGAGTTATCTCAAAGAAAGGGGCCACTGTGTTTCTGTATCTCTATTATGTTGGTGCGGCTTCGGAACTTTTAAATATCTTGATATATCTCGAGAACTACGCATCTGATCGAAAAATATCATAGAACATAAAAAGAAGGAAACTTAATTCTCTACAAAAAAGGTCTCTTAACATTTTGCCATAGCTCGCTTCGTTTCCGAGATATTTGCAGATTTATCTCAAGGGAAGGGGACTGACGGACATATTTCGAGATATTTCTTCTTCTTGTTGTTCTTCTTCTGCACAGCTAAGCTGGAAGTGGCATTTGCAGCTCGCAGTAGTGCGGAGTTATCTCAAAGAAAGGGGCCACAGTGTTTCTGTATCTCTATTATGTTGGTGCGGCTTCGGATCTTTTAAATATCTCGATATATCTCGAAAACTACGCTTCTGATCAAAAAATATCATAGACCGTAAATTGTGGGAAACATAATTCTCTACAAAAAAGGTCTCTTAACATTTTGCCATAGCTCGCTTCGTTTCCGAGATATTTGCAGATTTATCTCAAGGGAAGGGGTCTGCCGGACATATTTCGAGATATTTCTTCTTCTTGTTGTTCTTCTTCTGCACAGCTAAGCTGGAACTGGCATTTGCAGCTCGCGATAGCGCAGAGTTATCTCAAAGAAAGGGGCCACGGTGTTTCTGTATCTCTATTATGTTGGTGCGGCTTCGGAACTTTTAAATATCTTGATATATCGCGAGAACTACGCATCTGATCAAATAATATCATAGAACATAAAAAGTAGGAAGCTTAATTCTCTACAAAAAACGTCTCTTAACATTTTGCCATAGCTCGCTTCGTTTCTGAGATATTTGCAGATTTATCTCAAGGGAAGGGTCCTGACGGACATATTTCGGGATATTTCTTCTTCTTGTTGTTCTTCTTCTGCACAGCTAAACTGGAAGTGGCATTTCTAGCTCGCAATAGTGCAGAGTTATCTCAAAGAAAGGGGCCACTGTGTTTCTGTATCTCTATTATGTTGGTGCGGCTTCGGAACTTTTAAATATCTTGATATATCTCGAGAACTACGCATCTGATCGAAAAATATCATAGAACATAAAAAGAAGGAAACTTAATTCTCTACAAAAAAGGTCTCTTAACATTTTGCCATAGCTCGCTTCGTTTCCGAGATATTTGCAGATTTATCTCAAGGGAAGGGGACTGACGGACATATTTCGAGATATTTCTTCTTCTTGTTGTTCTTCTTCTGCACAGCTAAGCTGGAAGTGGCATTTGCAGCTCGCAGTAGTGCGGAGTTATCTCAAAGAAAGGGGCCACAGTGTTTCTGTATCTCTATTATGTTGGTGCGGCTTCGGAGCTTTTAAATATCTTGATATATCTCGAGAACTACGCATCTCATCAAAAAATATCATAGAACATAAATTGTAGGAAACATAATTCTCTACAAAAAAGGTCTCTTAAGGTTTTGCCATAGCTCGTTTCGTTTCCGAGATATTTGCAGATATATCTCAAGGGAAGGGGCCTGACGGACATATTTCGAGATATTTCTTCTTCTTGTTGTTCTTCTTCTGCACAGCTAAACTGGAAGTGGCATTTCCAGCTCGCAATAGTGCAGAGTTATCTCAAAGAAAGGGGCCACGGTGTTTCTGTATCTCTATTATGTTGGTGCGGCTTCGGAACTTTTAAATATCTTGATATATCTCGAGAACTACGCATCTGATCAAAAAATATCATACAACATAAAAAGTAGGAAACTTAATACTCTACAAAGAAGGTCTCTTAACATTTTGCCATAGCTCGCTTCGTTTCCGAGATATTTGCAGATTTATCTCAAGGGAAGGGGCCTGACGGACATATTTCGAGATATTTCTTCTTCTTGTTGTTCTTCTTCTGCACAGCTAAGCTGGAAGCGGCATTTGCAGCTCGCAATAGTGCAGAGTTATCTCAAAGAAAGGGGCCACGGTGTTTCTGTATCTCTATTATGTTGGTGCGGCTTCGGAACTTTTAAATATCTTGATATATCTCGAGAACTACGCATCTGATCAAAAAATATCGTAGAACATAAAAAGTGGGAAACTTAATTCTGTACAAATAAGGTCTCTTAACATTTTGCCATAGCTCGGTTCGTTCCCGAGATATTTGCAGATTTATCTCAAGGGAAGGGGCCTGACGGACATATTTCGAGATATTTCTTCTTCTTGTTGTTCTTCTTCTGCACAGCTAAGCTGGAAGTGGCATTTGCAGCGCGCAATAGTGCAGAGTTATCTCAAAGAAAGGGCCCACGGTGTTTCTGTATCTCTATTATGTTGGTGCGGCTTCGGAACTTTTAAATATCTTGATATATCTCGAGAACTACGCATCTGATCAAAAAATATCGTAGAACATAAAAAGTGGGAAACTTAATTCTGTACAAATAAGGTCTCTTAACATTTTGCCATAGCTCGGTTCGTTCCCGAGATATTTGCAGATTTATCTCAAGGGAAGGGGCCTGACGGACATATTTCGAGATATTTCTTCTTCTTGTTGTTCTTCTTCTGCACAGCTAAGCTGGAAGTGGCATTTGCAGCGCGCAATAGTGCAGAGTTATCTCAAAGAAAGGGCCCACGGTGTTTCTGTATCTCTATTATGTTGGTGCGGCTTCGGAACTTTTAAATCTCTTGATATATCTCGAGAACTACGCATCTGATCAAAAAATATCATAGAACGTAAAAAGTAGGAAACTTAATTCTCTACAAAAAAGGTCTCTTAACATTTTGCCATAGCTCGCTTGGTTTCCGAGATATTTGCAGATTTATCTCAAGGGAAGGGGACTGACGGACATATTTCGAGATATTTCTTCTTCTTGTTGTTCTTCTTCTGCACAGCTAAGCTGGAAGTGGCATTTGCAGCTCGCAGTAGTGCGGAGTTATCTCAAAGAAAGGGGCCACAGTGTTTCTGTATCTCTATTATGTTGGTGCGGCTTCGGAGCTTTTAAATATCTTGATATATCTCGAGAACTACGCATCTCATCAAAAAATATCATAGAACATAAATTGTAGGAAACATAATTCTCTACAAAAAAGGTCTCTTAAGGTTTTGCCATAGCTCGTTTCGTTTCCGAGATATTTGCAGATATATCTCAAGGGAAGGGTCCTGACGGACATATTTCGGGATATTTCTTCTTCTTGTTGTTCTTCTTCTGCACAGCTAAACTGGAAGTGGCATTTCTAGCTCGCAATAGTGCAGAGTTATCTCAAAGAAAGGGGCCACTGTGTTTCTGTATCTCTATTATGTTGGTGCGGCTTCGGAACTTTTAAATATCTTGATATATCTCGAGAACTACGCATCTGATCGAAAAATATCATAGAACATAAAAAGAAGGAAACTTAATTCTCTACAAAAAAGGTCTCTTAACATTTTGCCATAGCTCGCTTCGTTTCCGAGATATTTGCAGATTTATCTCAAGGGAAGGGGACTGACGGACATATTTCGAGATATTTCTTCTTCTTGTTGTTCTTCTTCTGCACAGCTAAGCTGGAAGTGGCATTTGCAGCTCGCAGTAGTGCGGAGTTATCTCAAAGAAAGGGGCCACAGTGTTTCTGTATCTCTATTATGTTGGTGCGGCTTCGGAGCTTTTAAATATCTTGATATATCTCGAGAACTACGCATCTCATCAAAAAATATCATAGAACATAAATTGTAGGAAACATAATTCTCTACAAAAAAGGTCTCTTAAGGTTTTGCCATAGCTCGTTTCGTTTCCGAGATATTTGCAGATATATCTCAAGGGAAGGGGCCTGACGGACATATTTCGAGATATTTCTTCTTCTTGTTGTTCTTCTTCTGCACAGCTAAACTGGAAGTGGCATTTCCAGCTCGCAATAGTGCAGAGTTATCTCAAAGAAAGGGGCCACGGTGTTTCTGTATCTCTATTATGTTGGTGCGGCTTCGGAACTTTTAAATATCTTGATATATCTCGAGAACTACGCATCTGATCAAAAAATATCATACAACATAAAAAGTAGGAAACTTAATACTCTACAAAGAAGGTCTCTTAACATTTTGCCATAGCTCGCTTCGTTTCCGAGATATTTGCAGATTTATCTCAAGGGAAGGGGCCTGACGGACATATTTCGAGATATTTCTTCTTCTTGTTGTTCTTCTTCTGCACAGCTAAGCTGGAAGCGGCATTTGCAGCTCGCAATAGTGCAGAGTTATCTCAAAGAAAGGGGCCACGGTGTTTCTGTATCTCTATTATGTTGGTGCGGCTTCGGAACTTTTAAATATCTTGATATATCTCGAGAACTACGCATCTGATCAAAAAATATCGTAGAACATAAAAAGTGGGAAACTTAATTCTGTACAAATAAGGTCTCTTAACATTTTGCCATAGCTCGGTTCGTTCCCGAGATATTTGCAGATTTATCTCAAGGGAAGGGGCCTGACGGACATATTTCGAGATATTTCTTATTCTTGTTGTTCTTCTTCTGCACAGCTAAGCTGGAAGTGGCATTTGCAGCGCGCAATAGTGCAGAGTTATCTCAAAGAAAGGGCCCACGGTGTTTCTGTATCTCTATTATGTTGGTGCGGCTTCGGAACTTTTAAATCTCTTGATATATCTCGAGAACTACGCATCTGATCAAAAAATATCATAGAACGTAAAAAGTAGGAAACTTAATTCTCTACAAAAAAGGTCTCTTAACATTTTGCCATAGCTCGCTTGGTTTCCGAGATATTTACAGATTTATCTCAAGGGAAGGGGGCTGACGGACATATTTCGAGATATTTCTTCTTCTTGTTGTTCTTCTTCTGCACAGCTAAGCTCGAAGTGGCATTTGCAGCTCGCAATAGTGCAGAGTTATCTCAAAGAAAGGGGCCACGGTGTTTCTGTATCTCTATTATGTTGGTGCGGCTTCGGAACTTTTAAATATCTTGATATATCTCGAGAACTACGCCTCTGATCAAAAAATATCATAGAACATAAAAAGTAGGAAACTTAATTCTCTACAAAAAAGGTCTCTTAAGATTTTGCCATAGCTCGCTTTGTTTCCGAGATATTTGCAGATTTATCTCAAGGGAAGGGGCCTGACGGACATATTTCGAGATATTTCTTCTTCTTGTTCTTCTTCTTCTGCACAGCTAAGCTGGAAGTGGCATTTGCAGCTCGCAATAGTGCAGAGTTATCTCAAAGAAAGGGGCCACGGTGTTTCTGTATCTCTATTATGTTGGTGCGGCTTCGGAACTTTTAAATATCTCGATATATCTCGAAAACTACGCTTCTGATCAAAAAATATCATAGAACATAAATTGTAGGAAACATAATTCCCTACAAATAAAGTCTCTTAACATTTTGCCATAGCTCGCTTCGTTTCCGAGATATTTGCAGATTTATCTCAAGGGAAGGGGCCTGACGGACATATTTCGAGATATTTCTTCTTCTTGTTGTTCTTCTTCTGCACAGCGAAGCTGGAAGTGGCATTCGCAGCTCGCTATAGTGCAGAGTTATCTCAAAGAAAGGGGCCACGGTGTTTCTGTATCTCTATTATGTTGGTGCGGCTTCGGAACTTTCAAATATCTTGATATATCTCGAGAACTACGCATCTGATCAAAAAATATGATAGAACATAAAAAGTAGGAAACTTAATTCTCTACAAAAAAGGTCTCTCAACATTTTGCCATAGCTCGCTTCGTTTCCGAGATATTTGCACATTTATCTCAAGGGAAGGGGCCTAACGGACATATTTCGAGATATTTCTTCTTCTTGTTGTTCTTCTTCTGCACAGCTAAGCTGGAAGTGGCATTTGCGGCTCGCACTAGTGCAGAGTTATCTCAAAGAAAGGGGCCACGGTGTTTCTGTATCTCTATTATGTTGGTGCGGCTTCGGAACTTTTAAATATCTTGATATATCTCGAGAACTACGCATCTGATCAAAAAATATGATAGAACATAAAAAGTAGGAAACTTAATTCTCTACAAAAAAGGTCTCTTAACATTTTGCCACAGCTCGCTTCGTTTCCGAGATATTTGCAGATTTATCTCAAGGGAAGGGGCCTGTCGGACAGATTTCGAGATATTTCTTCTTCTTGTTGTTCTTCTTCTGCACAGCTAAGCTGGAAGTGACATTTGCAGCTCGCAATAGTGCAGAGTTATCTCAAAGAAAGGGGCCACGGTGTTTCTGTATCTCTATTATGTTGGTGCGGCTTCGGAACTTTTAAATACCTTGATATATCTCGAGAACTACGCATCTGATCAAAAAATATCATAGAACATAAAAAGTAGGAAACCTAATTCTCTACAAAAAAGGTCTCTTAACATTTGGCCATAGCTCGCTTCGTTTCCGAGATATTTGCAAATTTATCTCAAGGGAAGGGGCCTGACGGACATATTTCGAGATATTTCTTCTTCTTGTTGTTCTTCTTCTGCACAGCTAAGCTCGAAGTGGCATTTACAGCTCGCAATAGTGCAGAGTTATCTCAAAGAAAGGGGCCACGATGTTTCTGTATCTCTATTATGTTGGTGCGGCTTCGGAACTTTTAAATATCTTGATATATCTCGAGAACTACGCATCTGATCAAAAAATATCACAGAACATAAAAAGTAGGAAACTTAATTCTCTACAAAAAAGGTCTGTTAACATTTTGCCATAGCTCGCTTCGTTTCCGAGATATTTGCAGATTTATCTCAAGGGAAGGGGCCTGACGGACATATTTCGAGATATTTCTTCTTCTTGTTGTTCTTCTTCTGCACAGCTAAACTGGAAGTGGCATTTCCAGCTCGCAATAGTGCAGAGTTATCTCAAAGAAAGGGGCCACGGTGTTTCTGTATCTCTATTATGTTGGTGCGGCTTCGGAACTTTTAAATATCTTGATATATCTCGGGAACTACGCATCTGATCAAAAAATATCATAGAACATAAAAAGTAGGAAACTTAATTCTCTACAAAAAAAGGTCTCTCAACATTTTGCCATAGCTCGCTTCGTTTCCGAGATATTTGCAGATTTATCTCAAGGGAAGGGGCCTGACGGACATATTTCGAGATATTTCTTCTTCTTGTTGTTCTTCTTCTGCACAGCTATGCTGGGAGTGGCATTTGCAGCTCGCAATAGTGCAGAGTTATCTCAAAGAAAGGGGCCACGGTGTTTCTGTATCTCTATTATGTTGGTGCGGCTTCGGAACTTTTAAATATCTTGATATATCTCGAGAACTACGCATCTGATCAAAAAATATCATAGAACATAGAAAGTAGCAAACTTAATTCTCCACAAAAAAGCTCTCTTAACATTTTGCCATAGCTCGCTTCGTTTCCGAGATATTTGCAGATTTATCTCAAGGGAAGGGGCCTGACGGACATGTTTCGAGATATTTCTTCTTCATGTTGTTCTTCTTCTGCACAGCTAAACTGGAAGTGGCATTTCCAGCTCGCAATAGTGCAGAGTTATCTCAAAGAAAGGGGCCACGGTGTTTCTGTATCTCTATTATGTTGGTGCGCCTTCGGAACTTTTAAATATCTTGATATATCTCGAGAACTACGCTTCTGATCAAAAAATATCATAGAACATAAATTGTAGGAACGATAATTCTCTACAAAAGAGGTCTCTTAACATTTTGCCATAGCTCGCTTCGTTTCCGAGATATTTGCAGATTTATCTCAAGGGAAGGGGCCTGACGGACATATTTCGAGATATTTCTTCTTCTTGTTGTTCTTCTTCTGCACAGCTAAGCTGGAAGTGGCATTTGCAGCTCGCAATAGTGCAGAGTTATCTCAAAGAAAGGGGCCACGGTGTTTCTGTACCTCTATTATGTTGGTGCGGCTTCGGAACTTTTAAATATCTCGATATATCTCGAGAACTACGCATCTGATCAAAAAATATCATAGAACATAAAAAGTAGTAAACTTAATTCTCTACAAATAAGGTCTCTTAACATTTTGCCATAGCTCGCTTCGTTTCCGAGATATTTGCAGATTTATCTCAAGGGAAGGGGCCTGACGGACATATTCCGAGATATTTCTTCTTCTTGTTGTTCCTCTTCTGCACAGCTAAGCTGGAACTGGCATTTGCAGGTCGCAATAGTGCAGAGTTATCTCAAAGAAAGGGGCCACGGTGTTTCTGTATCTCTATTATGTTGGTGCGGCTTCGGAACTTTTAAATATCTCGATATATCTCGAAAACTACGCTTCTGATCAAAAAATATCAGAGAACGTAAATTGGAGGAAACATAATTCTCTACAAAAAAGGTCTCTTAACATTTTGCCATAGCTCGCTTCGTTTCCGAGATATTTGCAGATTTATCTCAAGGGAAGGGTCCTGATGGACATATTTCGGGATATTTCTTCTTCTTGTTGTTCTTCTTCTGCACAGCTAAACTGGAAGTGGCATTTCTAGCTCGCAATAGTGCAGAGTTATCTCAAAGAAAGGGGCCACTGTGTTTCTGTATCTCTATTATGTTGGTGCGGCTTCGGAACTTTTAAATATCTTGATATATCTCGAGAACTACGCATCTGATCGAAAAATATCATAGAACATAAAAAGAAGGAAACTTAATTCTCTACAAAAAAGGTCTCTTAACATTTTGCCATAGCTCGCTTCGTTTCCGAGATATTTGCAGATTTATCTCAAGGGAAGGGGACTGACGGACATATTTCGAGATATTTCTTCTTCTTGTTGTTTTTCTTCTGCACAGCTAAGCTGGAAGTGGCATTTGCAGCTCGCAGTAGTGCGGAGTTATCTCAAAGAAAGGGGCCACAGTGTTTCTGTATCTCTATTATGTTGGTGCGGCTTCGGAGCTTTTAAATATCTTGATATATCTCGAGAACTACGCATCTCATCAAAAAATATCATAGAACATAAATTGTAGGAAACATAATTCTCTACAAAAAAGGTCTCTTAAGGTTTTGCCATAGCTCGTTTCGTTTCCGAGATATTTGCAGATATATCTCAAGGGAAGGGGCCTGACGGACATATTTCGAGATATTTCTTCTTCTTGTTGTTCTTCTTCTGCACAGCTAAACTGGAAGTGGCATTTCCAGCTCGCAATAGTGCAGAGTTATCTCAAAGAAAGGGGCCACGGTGTTTCTGTATCTCTATTATGTTGGTGCGGCTTCGGAACTTTTAAATATCTTGATATATCTCGAGAACTACGCATCTGATCAAAAAATATCATACAACATAAAAAGTAGGAAACTTAATACTCTACAAAGAAGGTCTCTTAACATTTTGCCATAGCTCGCTTCGTTTCCGAGATATTTGCAGATTTATCTCAAGGGAAGGGGCCTGACGGACATATTTCGAGATATTTCTTCTTCTTGTTGTTCTTCTTCTGCACAGCTAAGCTGGAAGCGGCATTTGCAGCTCGCAATAGTGCAGAGTTATCTCAAAGAAAGGGGCCACGGTGTTTCTGTATCTCTATTATGTTGGTGCGGCTTCGGAACTTTTAAATATCTTGATATATCTCGAGAACTACGCATCTGATCAAAAAATATCGTAGAACATAAAAAGTGGGAAACTTAATTCTGTACAAATAAGGTCTCTTAACATTTTGCCATAGCTCGGTTCGTTCCCGAGATATTTGCAGATTTATCTCAAGGGAAGGGGCCTGACGGACATATTTCGAGATATTTCTTCTTCTTGTTGTTCTTCTTCTGCACAGCTAAGCTGGAAGTGGCATTTGCAGCGCGCAATAGTGCAGAGTTATCTCAAAGAAAGGGCCCACGGTGTTTCTGTATCTCTATTATGTTGGTGCGGCTTCGGAACTTTTAAATCTCTTGATATATCTCGAGAACTACGCATCTGATCAAAAAATATCATAGAACGTAAAAAGTAGGAAACTTAATTCTCTACAAAAAAGGTCTCTTAACATTTTGCCATAGCTCGCTTGGTTTCCGAGATATTTACAGATTTATCTCAAGGGAAGGGGGCTGACGGACATATTTCGAGATATTTCTTCTTCTTGTTGTTCTTCTTCTGCACAGCTAAGCTCGAAGTGGCATTTGCAGCTCGCAATAGTGCAGAGTTATCTCAAAGAAAGGGGCCACGGTGTTTCTGTATCTCTATTATGTTGGTGCGGCTTCGGAACTTTTAAATATCTTGATATATCTCGAGAACTACGCCTCTGATCAAAAAATATCATAGAACATAAAAAGTAGGAAACTTAATTCTCTACAAAAAAGGTCTCTTAAGATTTTGCCATAGCTCGCTTTGTTTCCGAGATATTTGCAGATTTATCTCAAGGGAAGGGGCCTGACGGACATATTTCGAGATATTTCTTCTTCTTGTTGTTCTTCTTCTGCACAGCTAAGCTGGAAGTGGCATTTGCGGCTCGCACTAGTGCAGGGTTATCTCAAAGAAAGGGGCCACGGTGTTTCTGTATCTCTATTATGTTGGTGCGCCTTCGGAACTTTTAAATATCTCGATATATCTCGAAAACTACGCTTCTGATCAAAAAATATCATAGAAGGTAAATTGTAGGAAACATAATTCTCTACAAAAAAGGTCTCTTAACATTTTGCCATAGCTCGCTTCGTTTCCGAGATATTTGCAGATTTATCTCAAGGGAAGGGGCCTGACGGACATATTTCGAGATATTTCTTCTTCTTGTTGTTCTTCTTCTGCACAGCTAAGCTGGAAGTGGCATTTGCAGCTCGCAATAGTGCAGAGTTATCTCAAAGAAAGGGGCCACGGTGTTTCTGTATCTCTATTATGTTGGTGCGGCTTCGGAACTTTTAAATATCTCGATATATCTCGAAAACTACGCTTCTGATCAAAAAATATCATAGAACATAAATTGTAGGAAACATAATTCCCTACAAATAAAGTCTCTTAACATTTTGCCATAGCTCGCTTCGTTTCCGAGATATTTGCAGATTTATCTCAAGGGAAGGGGCCTGACGGACATATTTCGAGATATTTCTTCTTCTTGTTGTTCTTCTTCTGCACAGCGAAGCTGGAAGTGGCATTCGCAGCTCGCTATAGTGCAGAGTTATCTCAAAGAAAGGGGCCACGGTGTTTCTGTATCTCTATTATGTTGGTGCGGCTTCGGAACTTTTAAATATCTTGATATATCTCGAGAACTACGCATCTGATCAAAAAATATGATAGAACATAAAAAGTAGGAAACTTAATTCTCTATAAAAAAGGTCTCTCAACATTTTGCCATAGCTCGCTTCGTTTCCGAGATATTTGCACATTTATCTCAAGGGAAGGGGCCTAACGGACATATTTCGAGATATTTCTTCTTCTTGTTGTTCTTCTTCTGCACAGCTAAGCTGGAAGTGGCATTTGCGGCTCGCACTAGTGCAGAGTTATCTCAAAGAAAGGGGCCACGGTGTTTCTGTATCTCTATTATGTTGGTGCGGCTTCGGAACTTTTAAATATCTCGATATATCTCGAAAACTACGCTTCTGATCAAAAAATATCATAGAACATAAATTGTAGGAAACATAATTCTCTACAAAAAAGGTCTCTTAACATTTTGCCATAGCTCGCTTCGTTTCCGAGATATTTGCAGATATATCTCAAGGGAAGGGGCCTGACGGACATATTTCGAGATATTTCTTCTTCTTGTTGTTCTTCTTCTGCACAGCGAAGCTGGAAGTGGCATTTGCAGCTCGCAAGAGTGCAGAGTTATCTCAAAGAAAGGGGCCACGGTGTTTCTGTATCTCTATTATGTTGGTGCGGCTTCGGAACTTTTAAATATCTTGATATATCTCGGGAACTACGCATCTGATCAAAAAATATCATAGAACATAAAAAGTAGGAAACTTAATTCTCTACAAAAAAAGGTCTCTTAACATTTTGCCATAGCTCGCTTCGTTTCCGAGATATTTGCAGATTTATCTCAAGGGAAGGGGCCTGTCGGACAGATTTCGAGATATTTCTTCTTCTTGTTGTTCTTCTTCTGCACAGCTAAGCTGGAAGTGACATTTGCAGCTCGCAATAGTGCAGAGTTATCTCAAAGAAAGGGGCCACGGTGTTTCTGTATCTCTATTATGTTGGTGCGGCTTCGGAACTTTTAAATATCTTGATATATCTCGAGAACTACGCATCTGATCAAAAAATATGATAGAACATAAAAAGTAGCAAACTTAATTCTCTACAAAAAAGGTCCCTTAACATTTTGCCATAGCTCGCTTCGTTTCCGAGATATTTGCAGATTTATCTCAAGGGAAGGGGCCTGTCGGACAGATTTCGAGATATTTCTTCTTCTTGTTGTTCTTCTTCTGCACAGCTAAGCTGGAAGTGACATTTGCAGCTCGCAATAGTGCAGAGTTATCTCAAAGAAAGGGGCCACGGTGTTTCTGTATCTCTATTATGTTGGTGCGGCTTCGGAACTTTTAAATATCTTGATATATCTCGAGAACTACGCATCTGATCAAAAAATATGATAGAACATAAAAAGTAGGAAACTTAATTCTCTACAAAAAAGGTCCCTTAACATTTTGCCATAGCTCGCTTCGTTTCCGAGATATTTGCAGATTTATCTCAAGGGAAGGGGCCTGTCGGACAGATTTCGAGATATTTCTTCTTCTTGTTGTTCTTCTTCTGCACAGCTAAGCTCGAAGTGGCATTTACAGCTCGCAATAGTGCAGAGTTATCTCAAAGAAAGGGGCCACGATGTTTCTGTATCTCTATTATGTTGGTGCGGCTTCGGAACTTTTAAATATCTTGATATATCTCGAGAACTACGCATCTGATCAAAAAATATCATAGAACATAAAAAGTAGGAAACTTAATTCTCTACAAAAAAGGTCTCTTAACATTTTGCCAGAGCTCGCTTCGTTTCCGAGATATTTGCAGATTTATCTCAAGGGAAGGGGCCTGACGGACATATTTCGAGATATTTCTTCTTCTTGTTGTTCTTCTTCTGCACAGCGAAGCTGGAAGTGGCATTTGCAGCTCGCAAGAGTGCAGAGTTATCTCAAAGAAAGGGGCCACGGTGTTTCTGTATCTCTATTATGTTGGTGCGGCTTCGGAACTTTTAAATATCTTGATATATCTCGAGAACTACGCATCTGATCAAAAAATATCATAGAACATAAAAAGTAGGAAACTTAATTCTCTACAAAAAAGGTCTCTTAACATTTTGCCAGAGCTCGCTTCGTTTCCGAGATATTTGCAGATTTATCTCAAGGGAAGGGGCCTGACGGACATATTTCGAGATATTTCTTCTTCTTGTTGTTCTTCTTCTGCACAGCGAAGCTGGAAGTGGCATTTGCAGCTCGCAAGAGTGCAGAGTTATCTCAAAGAAAGGGGCCACGGTGTTTCTGTATCTCTATTATGTTGGTGCGGCTTCGGAACTTTTAAATATCTTGATATATCTCGGGAACTACGCATCTGATCAAAAAATATGATAGAACATAAAAAGTAGGAAACTTAATTCTCTACAAAAAAGGTCTCTTAACATTTTGCCATAGCTCGCTTCGTTTCCGAGATATTTGCAGATTTATCTCAAGGGAAGGGGCCTGACGGACATATTTCGAGATATTTCTTCTTCTTGTTGTTCTTCTTCTGCACAGCGAAGCTGGAAGTGGCATTTGCAGCTCGCAAGAGTGCAGAGTTATCTCAAAGAAAGGGGCCACGGTGTTTCTGTATCTCTATTATGTTGGTGCGGCTTCGGAACTTTTAAATATCTTGATATATCTCGAGAACTACGCATCTGATCAAAAAATATGATAGAACATAAAAAGTAGGAAACTTAATTCTCTACAAAAAAGGTCTCTTAACATTTTGCCATAGCTCGCTTCGTTTCCGAGATATTTGCAGATTTATCTCAAGGGAAGGGGCCTGTCGGACAGATTTCGAGATATTTCTTCTTCTTGTTGTTCTTCTTCTGCACAGCTAAGCTGGAAGTGACATTTGCAGCTCGCAATAGTGCAGAGTTATCTCAAAGAAAGGGGCCACGGTGTTTCTGTATCTCTATTATGTTGGTGCGGCTTCGGAACTTTTAAATATCTTGATATATCTCGAGAACTACGCATCTGATCAAAAAATATGATAGAACATAAAAAGTAGGAAACTTAATTCTCTACAAAAAAGGTCTCTTAACATTTTGCCATAGCTCGCTTCGTTTCCGAGATATTTGCAGATTTATCTCAAGGGAAGGGGCCTGTCGGACAGATTTCGAGATATTTCTTCTTCTTGTTGTTCTTCTTCTGCACAGCTAAGCTGGAAGTGACATTTGCAGCTCGCAATAGTGCAGAGTTATCTCAAAGAAAGGGGCCACGGTGTTTCTGTATCTCTATTATGTTGGTGCGGCTTCGGAACTTTTAAATATCTTGATATATCTCGAGAACTACGCATCTGATCAAAAAATATCATAGAACATAAAAAGTAGGAAACCTAATTCTCTACAAAAAAGGTCTCTTAACATTTGGCCATAGCTCGCTTCGTTTCCGAGATATTTGCAAATTTATCTCAAGGGAAGGGGCCTGACGGACATATTTCGAGATATTTCTTCTTCTTGTTGTTCTTCTTCTGCACAGCTAAGCTCGAAGTGGCATTTACAGCTCGCAATAGTGCAGAGTTATCTCAAAGAAAGGGGCCACGATGTTTCTGTATCTCTATTATGTTGGTGCGGCTTCGGAACTTTTAAATATCTTGATATATCTCGAGAACTACGCATCTGATCAAAAAATATCATAGAACATAAAAAGTAGGAAACTTAATTCTCTACAAAAAAGGTCTCTTAACATTTTGCCATAGCTCGCTTCGTTTCCGAGATATTTGCAGATTTATCTCAAGGGAAGGGGCCTGACGGACATATTTCGAGATATTTCTTCTTCTTGTTGTTCTTCTTCTGCACAGCTAAACTGGAAGTGGCATTTCCAGCTCGCAATAGTGCAGAGTTATCTCAAAGAAAGGGGCCACGGTGTTTCTGTATCTCTATTATGTTGGTGCGGCTTCGGAACTTTTAAATATCTTGATATATCTCGGGAACTACGCATCTGATCAAAAAATATCATAGAACATAAAAAGTAGGAAACTTAATTCTCTACAAAAAAAGGTCTCTTAACATTTTGCCATAGCTCGCTTCGTTTCCGAGATATTTGCAGATTTATCTCAAGGGAAGGGGCCTGACGGACATATTTCGAAATATTTCTTCTTCTTGTTGTTCTTCTTCTGCACAGCTAAGCTGGAGGTGGCATTTGCAGCTCGCAATAGTGCAGAGTTATCTCAAAGAAAGGGGCCACGGTGTTTCTGTATCTCTATTATGTTGGTGCGGCTTCGGAGCTTTTAAATATCTTGATATATCTCGAGAACTACGCATCTGATCAAAAAATATTATACAACATAAAAAGTAGGAAACTTAATTCTCTACAAAAAAGGTCTCTTAACATTTTGCCATAGCTCGCTTCGTTTCCGAGATATTTGCAGATTTATCTCAAGGGAAGGGGCCTGACGGACATATTTCGAGATATTTCTTCTTCTTGTTGTTCTTCTTCTGCACAGCTAAGCTGGAAGTGGCATTTGCAGCTCGCAATAGTGCAGAGTTATCTCAAAGAAAGGGGCCACGGTGTTTCTGTATCTCTATTATGTTGGTGCGGCTTCGGAACTTTTAAATATCTTGATATATCTCGGGAACTACGCATCTGATCAAAAAATATGATAGAACATAAAAAGTAGGAAACTTAATTCTCTACAAAAAAGGTCTCTTAACATTTTGCCATAGCTCGCTTCGTTTCCGAGATATTTGCAGATTTATCTCAAGGGAAGGGGCCTGACGGACATATTTCGAGATATTTCTTCTTCTTGTTGTTCTTCTTCTGCACAGCGAAGCTGGAAGTGGCATTTGCAGCTCGCAAGAGTGCAGAGTTATCTCAAAGAAAGGGGCCACGGTGTTTCTGTATCTCTATTATGTTGGTGCGGCTTCGGAACTTTTAAATATCTTGATATAGCTCGAGAACTACGCATCTGATCA